>NW_024739535.1:0-11957 GCF_018991925.1 Homarus americanus
TTTTTTTTTTTTTTTTTTTTTTCAAACGTGGCCTCCAGCCTCCCCCAATAGCCACACCTTCGCCACCATTTATTTACCTTAATATTAAATGTCCTAATACATAAAAAACTATCCTATCTGTGTTAAATTAGTTGAGCCGCAGATCCATGCGGCATTCAGTGACTGTAGCCTCATAGTCGATATCTGCAGCAGTTGTCGGAGTAGGGGCAGAAGCTCTCGTTCCCCTGAGGCAGAGCAAAGCCGACCGAAGGAGAGAGAAGGACAGTCGACATCTCATCCAGGCTGTGACATAACTTCTGGGCTGCTGCTTCTGTTCGGAGATCAGCTCCGCGAGTCTGGCGTAGAAACATCTTGCACTTGGGCCCATCCCACCAGAGGTTGTGAACACTAGAGGAGTGAAGCTGCCTTGATCAACATTTTGAATTCTCTCCCCATATGCCCTTCTCTTGTCGTTCTCGTTCCTCCTATGCGCAGCATCGAGAGCTAGGTTACGGTGACAAACGGCCATGGGATAAAAAATCCTGATGTCGAAGAAAGCTCGCTGTCCCCGCGTCCAGAATCCTCGAGCACTGACGTCCACACGGGCTTCGTTAGATGTGTTTGAAGTCCTGTGTTGAAAGATCTCGCCATCCAGTGGAAGGAGGGTCGGTTCTGACATTCGGCGGATTTCTGGCTGCTGGCAGATCTACCACCTCGTCATGCCTCATTGCATCGGCCCCCCTTCTTGCCGAACCATGGCGTGATCGCTATCCGCCTGGGAAAACACACGCATTGGAAGAACCATTCATCTACTGGCAACCGTGCCTTCCGACAATGGCATCTGTAAATTCTTGTTTGTTAGGCTGAAACCATTTGCCCTTATCGGTAACGTGGTTAACCAGTTCGAGGCGCCCACCTCCTGCGCCTGCTATAATTTTCTGAACCTTGGCAATAGTTGCTGCAACATGTCATTTTGGCAGTGCTGCCGATCTGTTGTAATGGACCTACGGATCTTATTAACTTCGCTGGTGTCCACTTCCCCTGTTGCATTCTTGGCTATTATGTGGTCAGTGAGGGCTGCCGTGAGCTTAAGTGAATTTTGATGTTCAGAGTCAGCAATCTCCTCTGGATTAGTTAGTCCCATCCCTCCCAGTCTTGGTGGAAGTGCAAGAAGTGTTCTTTCTGCTCGGGTTAAGTCAGGGTGTTTCACTAGTTTGGGAATGAACTTGACACTGATTGCTTCTTCCAAAGGGTGGAGGAGGGGTCCGATCTCAGGGATGGTACGCATCAGGTAGTTCCAACGATGTGACTCTGTATGGGTGAATGCAAGAAGCCTGTGTAATGACTCTGTGTTCTTCGATCTCGAAATGACTTGGATTTCGCTTCAACCCTCATTACTTTTCCCGATGGTGCTGGTCTGCCCGGTCGCCAGAGCCTGCCAAAATACTGCCGCCTGAATGTCTTTAATACATTCTGCGGGTATTTTGACGCTCTCTGTTGGCATCAAGCGATAGCGTGATCTGGCTTCTGTGATGAAGAATTTTTACAGCGTTTGGATGTTCTTGTGGACCTCGCGATGTTACCAGGTCCCACCACTTTTTGATGTCCTCCACTTTTCCTGCTCCTGTGAGGTCATCAGCATATGCCATTTGTTTGACCCCAGTTGTTTCATACTTTATTTCTTGTTGGAGCACTGATAGGCCTATTGCATACATTGCCATTGCAACGGGGTCCCCCTGTGTTGTTCCCTCGGTCGACTGTAGGATGGTATCACCTCGTAGAGCCTTGTTGTTTACTATGTAGAGGTCTGAAGGATTCCTATACGAATTTTCAACATACATCGCAAAGCTAGGACACTTGATCTTGATGTTGTGCAGTGCAGCCTTGCGATTAAGTATGTTGAATGCGTTTGAAGCATCCACCAGGAGAACGGCCTCACAATCACGCTGCTCAAATATCAATCTCATGGCGTGAATGGCCGCCTCCCCACCAGCCTGGTGGCCAGCACACACTTGTAGGTTCCCTGCTGCTGCCCTGACATCATCCTTTACCACCTCCATTATACACTTTCCGATGATCCGCCTCAGCACTTCCCCCACCCATATAGGTCTACATCCTGGTTTCTTTTCCAGAGGAATAAGGCGGCAGGCCGTCAGAGCCTGGAGGTGATGGCAGCAAGAGGATGCAAGCTTTCTTGCAAGGGTGGCAATGGCAGTGCAGAGATCGCTTGCTGCAGGGCCAAACTTGTTTGTGCTGAGGATGACTCTCCAACCGTTTGCATCCAGACCTGAAGGGCCGGCTCCTCCTCGAGTCTTCAGTGCCTTTTTCCACACCATCTCTCCTGTTATTTTCTCGAACAGGACAGCGTTTGGTGGGATATAGGCACCCTGGAGCCTGATGCCTTCATCTTCGCTTGCAGGGGGATGTTTCTCTTTCAATAGTTTTAATGTCGCTCTGTTTATTGGCATCACTCCACCGGAGGATTCATGTGTGAGAGATCTTACCGCGAGAGACACTTTTCCCACACGCATTTTGTTTCCAAATTGTCTTGCCACGTCATCGGTGTTTTGCTTTCCGTCACCCGTAGATTTTAGTCTCTCCTGCAGTGTTCTTGCTTCACATAGGAGATCATCTAGGGCCCCAGTCCGCCACATTGTCGATCTTCTCTTCATTACTGCCACATTTTCTTTGTGCTTAGCCTTTGTGTGTGTCCTCTGACAAAATAGATGTGGTATTATTGCCAGTATTTGAAGAGCTAGGGGGGCGAGGAAGCGGTCCTGAGTGTAATCAGTCATGAAGAAAGTCATCTCCCGAATCATTTCTTTGGTGGCCGCACACTTGGGTGGTTCAAATAAGTTAGCGGGCGACCACTTGACAATTTCTGAGTAGGTTTCTTTGACCCATGCGCCTGCATTTTCCATCGACATGCCATTCCACTGAGGCGGCTGTCTCTCATTCTCCTCGTGGACACCTGCTACTGAGGGAGCAGCATTTATTAGTACTACATTATCGGGTTGAGTAGACTCACTGCTATCATTTCGGATATCATCGGGTAGTTGGGTCCCGGCGATATCCACTGTGGCCGCCTGTGTCGGCTCCCTGCGACGTGGGTTCCGACACTGGTCTAGCTTCCTGCAATTCACACATGGTCGGTTATTTCTCGCACAAACACAATTTGTGCAGTTTTGGTTCGGGCTGGCACAGACGCAGCAAGGAATGTTACCAGGCATAGTGACCAGCACCTTGGGCGACGGTAACGTCCGCCTCCGGACATCTACTACTACTACTACTACTACTACTACTACTACTACTACTACTACTACTACTACTACTACTACTACTACTACTACTACTACTACTACTACTACTACTACTACTACTACTACTACTACTACTGCTGTTACTACTACTACTACTACTACTACTACTACTACTACTACTACTACTACTACTACTACTACTACTACTAATACTGCTGTTACTACTACTACTACTACTACTACTACTACTACGTGGCCTCCAGCCTCCCCCAATAGCCACACCTTCGCCACCATTTATTTACCTTAATATTAAATATCCTAATACATAAGCAACTATCCTATCTGTGTTAAATTAGTTGAGCCGCAGATCGATGCGGCATTCGGTGACTGTAGCCTCATAGTCAATATCTGCAGCAGTTGACGGAGTAGGGGCAGAAGCTCTCGTTCCCCTGAGGCAGAGCAAAGCCGACCGAAGGAGAGAGAAGGACAGTCGACATCTCATCCAGGCTGTGACATAACTTCTGGGCTGCTGCTTCTGTTTGGAGATCAGCTCCGCGAGTCTGGCGTAGAAACATCTTGCGCTTGGGCCCATCCCACCAGAGGTTGTGAACACTAGCGGAGTGAAGCTGCCTTGATCGACATTTTGAATTCTCTCCCCATATGCCCTTCTCTTGTCGTTCTCGTTCCTCCTATGTGCAGCATCGAGAGCTAGGTTACGGTGACAAACGGCCATGGGATCAAAAATCCTGATGTCGACGAAGGCTCGCTGTCCCCGCGTCCAGAATCCTCGAGCACTGACGTCCACACGGGCTTCGTTAGATGTGTTTGAAGTCCTGTGTTGGAGGATCTCGCCATCCAGTGGAAGGAGGGTCGGTTCTACCATGACGTCCCGGCAGGTTTCCTTCAACATATTTGCTGTGAGATCCCTTACCTCGTCATGCCTCATGCATATGAAGCCCCCCTTCTTGCAAACCATGGCGTGATCGCCATCATAGGAATAGCCACACACGCATTGGGAGGGCAAACCATCTACTGGCCAACCGTACCTTAGAGCAATGGCATCTGTAAATTCTTGTTTGTTAAGGCTGAAACCGTTTGCCCTTATCGGTAACGTAGTTAACCAGTTCGAGGCGCCCACCTCCTGCGCTATAGCTACTTTTTTTGTCAAATTTTCTGGAACCTGCAGCAATAGTTGCTGCAACATGTCATTTAGCGAGCCTTGATCTGTTATAAATGGATCTCGGATCTGTCACTTCGCTGGTGTCCACGCTGCATTCTGAACGACAACCCGCCAGCAGTTGATGCCGTGGTAATGGTGTTCCAAGTCTTTGTCTCCTCTGGATTAGTTAGTCCCATCCCTCCCAGTCTTGGTGGAAGTGCAAAAAGTGTTCTTTCTACTAGGGTTAAGTCGTGGTGTTTCACTAGTTTGGGAATGAACTTGACACTGATTGCTTCTTCCAAAGGGTGGAGGAGGGGTCCGATCTCAGGGATGGTACCCATCAGGTAGTTCCAACGATGCTTGACTCCATGTGTGAATGCTGCAAAGGCCGCATGTGGCTCTGTGTTAGCAATCTCCGATAGAGCTTGGATTTCGCTAACCCACTCATTCACCTTTCCCGCTACGCACTGGGTCTTGAAGTCCGTAGTGCCAATTACTGCGCCTAGATGTCTTTGGCCGTCCTTAGTTATTTTGACCTCACTTTCGCCGAAAACCTCCAAAGCCCGATCATAATGATCTGGCTTCACGATGAGGAAGGATTTGCTGGCATTTGGGTGGTACCCTATTTGTGGACCTCGCGATGTTACCAGGTCCCACCACTTTTTGATGTCCTCCACTTTTCCTGCACCTGTGAGGTCATCAGCATATGCCACTTGTTTGACCCCAGTTGTTTCAAACTTTATTTCTTGTTGGAGCACTGATAGGCCTATTGCATACATTGCCATTGCAACGGGGTCCCCCTGTGTTGTTCCCTCGGTCGACTGTAGGATGGTATCACCTCGGAGAGCCTTGTTGTTTACTATGTAGAGGTCTGAAGGATTCCTATACGAATTTTCAACATACATCGCAAAGCTAGGACACTTGATCTTGATGTTGTGCAGTGCAGCCTTGCGGTTAAGTATGTTGAATGCGTTTGAAGCATCCACCAGGAGAACGGCCTCGCAATCACGCTGCTCAAATATCAATCTCATGGCGTGAATGGCCGCCTCCCCACCAGCCTGGTGGCCAGCACACACTTGTAGGTTCCCTGCTGCTGCCCTGACATCGTCCTTTACCACCTCCATTATGCACTTTCCGATAATCCGCCTCAACACTTCCCCCACCCCTATAGGTCTACATCCTGGTTTCTTTTCCAGAGGAATAAGGCGGCAGGCCGTCAGGGCCTGGAGGTGATGGCAGCAAGAGGATGCAAGCTTTCTTGCAAGGGCGGCAATGGCAGTGCAGAGATCGCTTGCTACAGGGCCAAACTTGTTTGTGCTGAGGATGACTCTCCAACCGTTTGCATCCAGACCTGAAGGGCCGGCTCCTCCACGAGTCTTCAGTGCCTTTTTCCACACCATCTCTCCTGTTATTTTCTCGAACAGGACAGCATTTGGTGGGATATAGTCACCCGGGAGCCTGATGCCTTCAACTTCACTTGCAGGGGGATGTTTCTCTTTCAATAGTTTTAATGTCTCTCTGTTTATTGGCATCACCCCACCGGAAGATTCCTGAGTGAGAGATCTTACAGCGAGAGACACTTTTCCCACACGCATTTTGTTTCCAAATTTTCTTGCCACGTCATTGGTGTTTTGCTTTCCGTCACCCGTAGATTTTAGTCTCTCCTGCAGTGTTCCTGCTTCACATAGGAGATCATCTAGGGCCCCAGTCCGCCACATTGTCGATCTTCTCTTCATTGCTGCCACATTTTCTTTGTGCTTAGCCTTTGTGTGTGTCCTCTGACAAAATAGATGTGGTATTATTGCCAGTATTTGAAGAGCTAGGGGGCGAGGAAGCGGTCCTGAGTGTAATCAGTCATGAAGTAAGTCATCATTTCGAATCATTTCTTTGGTGGCCGCACACTTGGGTGGTTCAAATAAGTTAGCGGGCGACCACTTGACAATTTCTGAGTAGGTTTCTTTGACCCATACGCCTGCATTTTCCATCGACATGCCTTTCCACTGAGGCGGCTGTCTCTCATTCTCCTCCTGGACACCTGCTACTGAGGGAGCAGCCTTTATTAGTACTACATTTTCGGGTTGAGTAGACTCACTGCTATCATTTCGGATATCATCGGGTGGTTGGGTCCCGGCGATATCCACTGTGGCCGCCTGTGTCGGCTCCCTGCCACGTGGGTTCCGACACTGGTCTAGCTTCCTGCAATCCACACATGAACGGTTGTTTCTCGCACAAAGACAATTTGTGCAGTTTTGGTACGGGCTAGCACAGGCGCAGCAAAGACTGTTGCCAGGCATAGTGACCAGCACCTTGGGAGACAGATATTTCCGCCTCCGACCTCTGCTATTGGGCCCATATGGACGAAGAAACTAGATCTTATGCGTATGAGGCACAGAGGTGACGGCCTGGCCTGCGGTGTCCGAGTAGTAAGGGCATACGCGCGCATGTGGTTGTGTCGGGCACCCCCCAAGTGGGCGATAATCCACACATGAGAATAATCCACTGGGAGCAAGAATTGTCACACCTAACACTTGATTATGTCACTTTGGTAGAGATAGCCACCATTTCTATGGTCTCGCTGATGTAATATTAGTTATATATACTCACTTGGTCAGCCGACACTACATGGAGTGGTCGTTACTTGAGGCGACCGAAAGCGCGAGGCACTTGGCCCCATAGGGGCGAGAGTCGCGATGCCACCCTTGCTAGGGTAGGCCTATCGACACACTGGCACTGACACTTGGCAACTCCAGCCACCCACCATTCAAACACTCACAGGCTTACTTGAAGATCGCAGGTGAACACGAGCAACATTTGCGTTTAATGTCGTAAGGAATGAGAAGAACCGTCGGTGATGATGCTCAAGGTGACATCCAACGTTCATCGACACACTGTGAAATTCTCGCTCCCACAAACTGAGTATATCCCCACTAATAACACTTTAAATCAGAGAAGGCACCCCAACACACCCACGCCGCCCGGCCCTACCACCACCAATACTACTACTACTACTACTACTACTACTACTACTACTACTAATAATAATAATAATAATAATAATAATAATAATAATAATAATAATAAACGGTTTATTAATAGAATTGCAGCCGGTGGCTGAAAATATACAAACTTACATGTGATTTAGACATAATGATATGCGTTCAATATATTTAAAGGGCTGTACAGTACATAAATCAGGAGTTGTTTATATGTACAGTAAAGGTGACATCTTTTATACCTGTAGCAAGGTGGAAATATGTTCCTAATATGTACTGTACTCATGAGAGGTGATGACTACCTGCCCCTCACACCCTGGTGACTCTACTGCTTATCATTTCCAAATTTTAATGGATGAAACTCTTGTGAATCTAATGGTGACACCAGATTATGTCAACATTGAAACTGTGAAGTAATGGAAGTGTGTTCCATAGTGACACTGTGGATACACCATTGCACTCAAACACCTTCATTTCATATGAAAAGTTAGGTTCTCATTTATAGATGGTTAAACTCTGCCCTGGGCACAAGCTAACGACCTATGACAGTAGGGTGTGTCATAGGAGAGAAGATCAGCTAAAACTAATGGCCCATCACTTTTTTGGTAGATTTTAGTGTAGATAAACAGAAAATAATTTCAGTTTCAATATTTTGCAACCTTTTGCTAGGTAAATTTTAGCGTGAAATTTATCGAAAATCTAACGTACAGCTGCATTAGTGCATTACAATTAAATAGTGAACATTGCTTTCTGACTTCATTCTTTAACAACCCAACTAACAATATTTTTTTCTGTTTCAGATTCTGATGCATTTATAAGTTGATAATATTTGCGATGGCTGCTTGTGTCAGGACGAGGAACCAAAAATCCAGCCATCTCAGTCACTATCTTGGGTCTGGGAGAAAGCTCCTGAAGTGGGAGTTGCCTACATTGAGAGATGCTTTGAGATACGGTGTTTTAATCAGGCAAATCAGTGAAAAGAACCAAAGAACTTACACAAACAAAGACATTGCCAGTGATATGACCAAAGGTGTCTTGGCACAGTATACTCTGGCTAACGCTCAGTTCAAGCCTCCAGTCATAACAAGTCAGAAGAAGATTAGTGAGAGACTGCTAGCCAGTTGGGAAAAGGCAAGAGATATCTCTCTTCGGAGAGGAAAACTTGCAGTTAAGGACAGCTTTGCCAAGCAACTGGACCAGTTATTTGACATAATTACTTGCAAGTGCCCAATTGTTCTCTGTCCTGAGTTTGATGCGATCGTGACTGTAAATCCGAGGCCCACATCTCTCCTGTATTTGCAAGCGTGAAACTGAAGATTCCTGTGATCGAACTGGCATTTGTCAAAGCACAGAGAGAGAAGACTGGCAGAGCTCTCATGATTTCTAGCCAAGATATTCCGGGAGTCCAAGAGACAGGAGGCTGCCACAGAGAGACAGAAGAGGAGAAGAGCCGAGGAAAAGAGACTTGAGAAGGCCCAGGGTGAGGTAAAAAAGGCCGATGATTGGAGTCAAGCTGATTCAGAGTTTAATGACTTCCCCATGGCTGATCCGAGTGCTGACCAGGAGAATGGTGACTTTGTCCCTAACCCAGAAAATAATGATCCCAAACCTTCCAGGCATAAAATTCGAAATAGGAAAGATATCCCGAGCATAGCTCTGGCCAGCATGCGACACCACACTGGTCTCAGAGAAACTGCAGAGATAGCAACAGCTGCCTGGATTGACGGTGGTTTGATAACACCTGATGATGTTCACCTGGTGATAGATCATAACAAAGTAAGGAGAGCTCAGGAGAAACTTGTCAGTAACCTAGAAGAGGAGTTTGATAAGGGGATAAGAGAAAATGGAATCAATTGTTTGTTCTTTGATGGGAGAAGGGATGACACTAAAGTGTTCATGAAAGTTGGAGATTCTGACAAGTTGTTCCCTGCCATGGTGAAGGAGGAACACTACTCCTGCTGCAGTGAACCAGGAGGGAAGTATTTGTGGCATTTCACTCCAGAAAAGATGACATCAGGAAACCAGCTGGAGATAGTGGCAGATAACATTGTGAACTGGCTCAGAGAGAGGAACGTAGACCAGACCCCTGCAGGCCATTGGAGGACAGCACCAACACGAACACAGGGTGGCAAGGGGGGGTCATACAGTAGATAGAGCGGAAGATTGGGAGGAAGCTGGTCTGGATTGTTTGTGACCTCCACACCAACGAGTTGCCACTCAGACATCTGATCCAGGAGCTGGATGGCAAGACTCTTTCAAACAACAGATGGTCTGGTCCTCTTGACAAGATGCTGGACTCTGCCACTGAGTTAGAAATAAATCCGAGCGTTGAAAAAATCACAGTTGGCCCTCCACTCGTTGAGCTTGCACATACTGTCATTGACGACCTGAGTACTGACCAGTACTATGGTTACATGATTTGCAGTGCCATCAAAACTGGGGTCATGCCTGATAGAGTTGCTTACCTGCAGATAGGTCCAGTCTCACATTCTAGGTGGCTCACAACGGCTCTCAGGTTCTGCAGAATTTGGATCGCTCATCATAAACTGAAAGGGAACCAGCTTCACAACCTGAGACTTATTGTCCAATTCATCGTGAGTGTCTACTTGCCAAATTGGTTCAACACCAAGGTCAAGTCATCGTTCTCCGAAGGTCCGAGGCATGTTCTTCTTCCAGCTTGAGCTCCTGATGAGTCAGCCAAGGAAGGTTGTCTCAGATTGTGGAGCAGACTGTGAGGAGATCTTCCTGGTATGCTCATCCTGGAGGCAGTTCCTGCAGACAATGTCGCAGTGCGATGAGGAGGAGAGAAGAGGGCAGTCAAAAGATCTTGGATATGAGACTGCAGAGAGGATCTGGGCATGACGGATCAGTTATGGACGATTCTTCAGGGTCAGGAAGACTCCTGAAGTCAATCTAGGTGCCAAGACCCTCACTGATCTCATAGATCTGGATAACATCCAGGCTGGCAGTGAGCCCCCTCTTACCTGCAGCCTCACCAATGTTCAAGTCAGAGCTTTCCTGGACAACCCCATGCATGTCCCTGCCTGGCCCTCGCACACATAGAGTATAGAGCGTTGTGTACAGCAAGTGAGCGAGGCCAGCATTCACGTGTACAGCCAGGAGAGGAGGGAAGGCTACATCCGAGCTCAGGTGGTCAGCAGGGAGGTGATGAGTAGAAACAGAAGCAAAAAAGACATGTTCTCTATGGTGTGCAGCAACACCGGGTCGTAGTAGTAAAACCGGTTTTTGTATTTGATGATTTTGTTTTCTAAAGGAATATTAAATTTAATAAATGTGTCAAGATCATTCGTTTCACTATTCTGGATCATTTTCATCCTAATAAATTAACCTGATACATTTACTTTACTTTAAATAAGCTATATAGTGGTGTTGGTAAAAGGGTGGGAATACTGAATTTTCATAAGATTTCAAGTTAAAATTTACCAAGCAAAAAATGAAAACTTTTCAAATCTGAAGATATCACATGATTCTGCACATAAAACTACATCATTAATACCATGGGCCGATTTTTCAAACTCAAAAAAAAAAAATTCGCCTCTGTATGACACACCCTACTATGACAGTAATAGTGTTGTGTAGATAGTTATACTCTGCCCTGGGCATAAGCTAACGACCTATGACAGTAATAGTGTTGTATAGATGGTTAAACTCTGCCCTGGGCATAAGCCAACGACCTATGACGGTAATAGTGTTGTATAGATGGTTCAACTCTGCCCTGGGCATAAGCCAACGACCTATGACAGTAATAGTGTTGTATAGATGGTTAAACTCTGCCCTGGGCATAAGCTAACGACCTATGACAGTAGATGGTTAAACTCTGCCCTGGGCATAAGCTAACGACCTATGACAGTAATAGTGTTGTATAGATGGTTAAACTCTGCCCTGGGCATAAGCTAACGACCTTATGACAGTAATAGTGTTGTATAGATGGTTAAACTCTGCCCTGGGCATAAGCCAACGACCTATGACAGTAATAGTGTTGTATACACTCGGCCGCCTTACCCCTGCGACCTGGCAACAAACATTTAACAAGTCTAGGATTACTGTTACTTTCTGTTGCCATAGTGAGTTTTCTTTTTAAAAAACGCACAACATGATACATGACAACTGACGGAGTCTAAAGTGATGGCAACAACCTCACAGGTCATATATATTTGGATTAAGGGGATATCCTTGACCTCTATCACATCTGCGAGCCCCTGACCTGTTGAGAAGTGTGGCCTAACATGGCTAGTGTCTGGCCACAACTGTCCTCATACTTGAGTGAAAAGAGAACAATTGTGCTCAAATTGGACAGTTTATGAGATCACTGGACACACTGGCGTATAATAAAATGAGTGGTTCTGGTCAACATCAATCTTTCCCCAGCTCACAGAGATCAGGGAAGAGGTGAAGGAAGAGAGTCACAGCGAACGAGTGATCACCAGGAAGGTGTGGGGGATGACGCAGAGGAAATAATGAGATAATAAAAGGAAGGAGAAACAGAAGAACACAGAAGAATTAAAAAAGAAACAGCTACTGAAGAGCATCAGAGTCTCGGTGTAT
>NW_024739536.1:0-6498 GCF_018991925.1 Homarus americanus
ATCCGGCTTCGAAACACGAGGATCAATATATATTTCATTAGCCCAATAAAGCACGCGGACTTCTACATATAATCAACGCCTCACCCCACCAGGATTTGAAGCCACGATCTTATAATTGTGACCGGGGAGCGCTACCTCTGGGCCACCAGGACAATAAAAGCAGTCCTAGACTCTGCTATATTTCACACAAAGCCTGTTCAACGAGCTTATGGCGCCGTAGACCTCTCATGGGGACCACCCGTGCCGCTTAGGTGATCAGAGCAACGTTTTACCAAATGCGACGAAACAAAGGATCATATATATTTCAATAAAGCACGCAGACTTCTGCATATAATCAACGCCTCACCCCACCAGGATTTAAACCCACGATCTTATAATTGTGAAAGGGGAACGCTACCTCTGGGCCACCAGGAAAATAAAAGCAGTCCTAGACTCTGCTATATTTCACACAAAGCCTGTTCAGCGAGCTTATGGCTCCGTGAACCTCTAATGGGGACCACCCCATTATTGCAGCAGGTGATCAGAGCAGCGTTTTACCAAATGCGGCATCAAAACACGAGGATCCATATATATTTCATTTGCCCAAAAAAACAGGCGGACTTCTAAATATAATCAACACCTCACCCCACCAGGATTCGAACCCACGATCTTCTAATTGTGACCGGGGAACGCTACCTCTGGGCCACCAGGACAATAAAAGCAGTCCTAGACTCTACTATATTTCACACAAAGCCTGTTCAACGACCTTATGGCGCGATGAACCTCTAATGGGGACCACCCGTGCCGCTTAGGTGATAAGAGCAACGTTTTACCAAATCCGGCTTGTAAACACGAGGATCCATAGATATTTCATTAGCACAATAAAGCACGCGGACGTCTACATATAATCAACACCTCACCCCACCAGGATTTTAACCCTCTATCTTATAATTGTGACCGGGGAACGCTACCTCTGGGCAACCAAGACAATAAAAGCAGTCCTAGATTCTACTATATTTCACACAAAGCCTGTTCAACGACCTTATGGCGCCATGAACCTCTAATGGGGACCATCTGTGCTGCTTAGGTGATCGGAGCAACGTTTTACCAAATCCGGCTTCGAAACACGAGGATCAATATATATTTAAATAGCCCAATAAAGCACCGACTTTCACATATAATCAACACCACCCGTACCAGATTCAAACCCACGATCTAGGGACTCAGGACTGTATAGCCACTTAAGCCACTGTGACAATAAAAGCAGTCCTAGACTCTACTATATTTCACACAAAGCCTGTTAAACGAGCTTATGGCGCTGTGAACCACTATAGGGGACCACCCGTGCCGCTTAGATGATCAGAGCAACGCTTTACCAAATGCGGTTTTGAAACACGAGGATCTATATATATTTCATTAGCCCAATAAAGCACTCGGACTTCTATATATAATCAACACCTCACCCCACCAGGATTCAAACCCACAATCTTATAATTGTGACCGGGGTATGCTACCTCTGGGCCACCAGGACAATAAAAGCAGTCCTAGACTCTACTATATTTCACACAAAGCCCGTTAAACGAGCTTATGGCACTGTGAACCACTATAGGGGACCACCCGTGCCGCTTAGGTGATCAGAGCAACGCTTACTCAAAGTACCAAAACACGAGATTCATATCATTAGCCCAAAAAAGCACGCGGACTTCTACATATAATCAACGCCTCACCCCACCAGGATTTGAAGCCACGATCTTATAATTGTGACCGAGGAACGCTACCTCTGGGCCAACAGGACAATAAAAGCATTCGTAGATTCTACTATATTTCACACAAAGCCTGTTCAACGACCTTATGGCGCCGTGAACCTCTTATGGGGACCACCCGTGCTGCTTAGGTGATCAGAGCAACGTTTTACCAAATGCCGCTTCGAAACACGAGGATCCATATATATTTCATTCCCCAATAAAGCACGCGGCTTCTACATATAATCAACACCTCACCCCACCAGGATTCGAACCCATGATCTTCTAATTGTGACCGGGGAACGCTACCTCTGGGCCACCAGTACAATAAAAGCAGTCCTAGACTCTGCTATATTTCACACAAAGCCTGTTCAACGAGCTTATGGTGCTGTGAACCTCTAATGGGGACCATCCGTGCCACTTAGGTGATCAGAGCAACGTTTTACCAAATCCGGCTTCGTAACACAAGGATCCATATATATTTCATTAGCCCAATAGAGCACGAGGACTTCTACATATAATCAACACCTCACTCCACCAGGATTCGAACCCACGATCGTATAATTGTGACCGAGGAACGCTACCTATGGGCCACCAGGACACTATAAGCACTCCTAGACTCTACTATATTTCACACAAAGCCTGTTCAACGACCTTATGGTGCCATGAACCTCTAATGGGGACCACCGTACCGCTTAGGTGATCAGAGCAAGGTTTACCAAATCCGGCGTGGAAAGACGAGGATCCATATATATTTCATTAGCCCAATAAAGCACGCGGACTTCTACATATAATCAACGCCTCACCCCACCAGGATTTTAAGCCACGAGCTTATAATTGTGACCGGGGAACGCTACCTCTGGGCCACCAGGACAATAAAAGCAGTCCTAGACTCTGCTATATTTCAAACAAAGCCTGTTCAACGAGCTTATGGCGCCGTGAACCTCTCATTGGGACCACCCGTGCCGCTTAGGTGATCAGAGCAACGTTTTACCAAATGCGGCTTCGAAATACGAGGATCCATATATATTTCATTTGCCCAATAAAGCACGCGGACTTCTACATATAATCAACACCTCACCCCACCAGGATTTAAGCCCACGATCCTATAATTGTGACCGAGGAATGCTACCTATGGGCCACGAGAACACTATAAGCAGTCCTAGAATCTGTTATATTTCACACAAAGCCTGTTCAATGAGCTTATGGCACCGTGAACCACTATAGGGGACCACCCGTGCCGCTTAGGTGATAAGAGCAACGTTTTACCAAATCCGGCTCGGAAACACGAGGATCCATATATATTTCATTAGCCCAATAAAGCACGCGGACTTCTACATATAATCAACACCTCACCCCAACAGGATTTGAACCAACGATCTTATAATTGTGACCTGGGAACGCTACCTCTGGGCAACCAGGACAATAAAAGCAGTCCTAGACTCTACTATATTTCACACAAAGCCTGTTCAACGACCTTATGGCGCCATGAACCTCTAATGGGGACCATCGTACCGCTTAGGTGATCAGAGCAACGTTTTACCAAATCCGGCTGGAAACATGAGGATCCATATATATTTCATTAGCCCAATAAAGCACGCGGACTTCTACATATAATCAACGCCTCACCCGACCAGGATTTGAAGCCACGATCTTATAATTATGACCGGGGAATGCTACCTCTGGGCCACCAGGACAATAAAAGCAGTCCTAGACTCTGCTATATTTCACACAAAGCCTGTTCAACGAGCTTATGGCGCTGTGAACCACTATAGGGGACCACCCGTGCCGCTTAGGTGAACAGAGCAACGTTTAACCAAATGCGGCTTCGAAACCCGAGGATCCATATATATTTCATTAGCCCAATAAAGCACGCAGACTTCTACATATAATCAAAGCCTCACCCCACCAGGATTTGAAGGCACGATCTTATAATTGTGACCGGGGGACGCTACCTCTGGGCCACCAGGACAATAAAAACATTCCTAGACTCTGCTATATTTCACACAAAGCCTGTTCAACGGGCTTATGGCACCGTGAACCTCTAATGGGGACCACCCGTGCCGCTTAGGTGATCATAACAACGTTTTACCAAATGCATTTCGAAACAGGAGGATCCATATATATTTCATTAGCCCAATAAAGCACTGCTTAACTTCTACATATAATCAACACCTCACCACACCAGGATTTCAACCAACGATCTTATAATTGTGACCGGGGAACGCTACTTCTGGGCCACTAAGACAATAAAAGCAGTCCTAGACTCTGCTATATTTCACACAAAGCCTGTTCAACGAGCTTATGGCGCCGTGAACCTCTAATGGGGACCATCCGTGCCACTTAGGTGATCAGAGCAACGTTTTACCAAATCCGGCTTCGAAACACAAGGATCCATATATATCTCATTAGCCCAATAGAGCACGCGGACTTCTACATATAATCAACACCTCACTCCACCAGGATTCGAACCCACGATCTTATAATTGTGACCGGGGAACGCTACCTCTGGGCCACCAGGACACTATAAGCAGTCCTAGACTCTGTTATATTTCACATAAAGCCTGTTCAACGAGCTTATTTCACCGTGAACCACTATTGGGGACCACCCGTGCCGCTTAGGTGATCAGAGCAATGTTTTACCAAATCCGGCCTGGAAACACGAGGATCCATATATATTTCATTAGCCCAATAAATCATGCGGACTTCTACATATAATCAACGCTCACCTGACCAGATTTAGCCACGATCTATAATTGTCACTGGGAATGCTATTTCTGGCCACTAGGACAATAAAAGCAGTCCTAGACTTGCTATATTTCACACAAAGCCTGTTCAACGAGCTTATGGCGCCGTGAACCTCTAATGGGGACCATCCGTGCCACTTAGGTGATCAGAGCAACGTTTTACCAAATCCAGCTTCGAAACACAAGGATCCATATATATCTCATTAGCCCAATAGAGCACGCGGACTTCTACATATAATCAACACCTCACTCCACCAGGATTCGAACCCACGATCTTATAATTGTGACCGAGGAACGCTACCTATGGGCTTCCAGGACACTATATGCAGTCCTAGACTCTACTATATTTCACACAAAGCCTGTTCAACGACCTTATGGCGCCATGAACCTCTAATGGGGACCACCGTACCGCATAGGTGATCAGAGCAACGTTTTACCAAATCCGGCTGGAAACACGAGGATCCATATATATTTCATTAGCCCAATAAAGCACGCGGACTTCTACATATAATCAACGCCTCACCCGACCAGGATTTGAAGCCGCGATCTTATAATTGTGACCGGGGAATGCTACCTCTGGGCCACCATGACAATAAAAGCAGTCCTAGACTCTGCTATATTTCACACAAAGCCTGTTCAACGAGCTTATGGCGCCGTGAACCTCTCATTGGGACCACCTGTGTCGCTTAGGTGATCAGAGCAACGTTTTACCAAATGCGGCTTCGAAACACGAGGATCCATATATATTTCATTAACCCAATAAAGCACGCGGATTTCTACATATAATCAACACCTCACCCCACCAGGATTTAAACCCACGATCTTATAATTGTGACCGAGGAACGCTACCTCTGGGCCACCAGGATAATTAAAGCAGTCCTAGACTGTGCTATATTTCACACAAAGCCTGTTCAACGAGCTTTTGGCGCCGTGAACCTCTAATGGGGACCACCCGTGCCGCTTAGGTGATCAGAGCAACGTTTTACCAAATGCGGCTTCAAAACACTAGGATCCATATAAATTTCATTTGCCCAATAAAACACGCAGACTTCTACATATAATCAACACCTCACTCCACCAGGATTCGAACCCACGATCTTCTAATTGTGACCGGGGAACGCTACCTCTGGGCCACCAGGAAAATAAAAGCAGTCCTAGACTCTGCTATATTTCACAAAAAGCCTGTTCAACGAGCTTATGGCGCTGTGAACCCTAATGGGACCATCCGCCGCCAGGGTGATCAGACAACGTTTACAAAATCCGCTCGGGGCCACGAGATCCATATATTTCATTAACTCCACTAAAGCACGCGACTTCTACATAATCAACACCGCCCACCAGGACGAAACCACGATCTGTAACAGACCGAGGAACGCCACTCTATACCAGACACCATAAGTGTCCTAGACTCTGCTATATTTCACACAAATCCTGTTCAACGAGCATATGGCGCCGTGAACCTCTAATGGGGACCATCCGTGCCGCTTATATGATCAGAGCAACGTTTTACCAAATACGGCTTCTAAACACGAGGATTCATATATATTTCATTAGCCCAATAAAGCACTCGGACTTCTACATATAATCAACACCTCACTCCACCAGGATTCAAACCCACGATCTTATAATTGTGACCGGGGTATGCTACCTCTGGGCCACCAGGATAATAAAAGCAGTCCAAAACTCTGCTATATTTCACACAAAGCCTGTTCAACGAGCTTATGACGCTGTAAACCTCTAATGGGGACCATCCGTGCCGTTTAGGTGATCAGAGCAACGTTTTACCAAATCCGGCTTCGAAACACAAGGATCCATATATATTTCATTAGCCCAATAAAGCACGCGGACTTCTACATATAATCAACACCTCACCCAACCAGGATTCGAACCCACGATCTTATAATTGTGACCGAGGAATGCTACCTATGGGCCACGAGGACACTATAAGCAGTCCTAGACTCTGTTATATTTCACACAAAGCATGTTCAATGAGCTTATGGCACCGTGAACCACTATAGGGGACCACCCGT
>NW_024739537.1:0-6142 GCF_018991925.1 Homarus americanus
GTGGAAAGGCCCCATCAGGATCTCTTCTCTTCATTCACCTGAGGGAAAAATTTCAATCATAGAGGGGTCTCGTTCTTTCCCTATTCGTATACTACGTGATACGGGCGCAGCACAATCTATCCTTCTGTTTAACGTCATTCCTGATATATCTACCGCATTTACTAATGAGTGTTCTAATTTCAGATCTCTCATCCCATTCTTCCTATCCTTTAGCTAAAGTGCACCTCCAATGTCCCTTGATTACTGGGGAAGTGCAAATAGCCATTAGGAAAGACCCAATGCCTGTGTGCGATATTCATTTATTATTGGGTAATGACTTGGTAGGAGATCTAGTGGTTCCTAACATAAAAACAGTCGACTCTCCCTTACCTGTCAACTCCACCACTGACCTTAAAGAAACTATTCCTCATCTTTTCCCATCTTGTGCTGTCACCCGGTCACAGAGTGTGCGAAATGGGCCCTCTTCATCTGAAACCACCTCCAATATCTTCCTACCCACAGAAGATCTGTACAATAAGACCATTAGTAAGGATGAGCTCATTAAAGCCCAACCATCTGATCCATCTGTGTTCAAAGAGGTGATGAAAGACCTCAGTGTCGACCATTGTACATCTTCGGCTTACCACCCACCGTCCCAAGGTTGCTTGGAACGGTTCCATCAAATCAATAAACTATAGATCCCATGCTCTGATCATGAGATTACAGCATTCACATTAATCTCATGAAACTTTACCATTCCAGGCAGTCAGAGGAAGACATCCCAGAGGCTATAAGCCTACCTGTATTGCATACGGTTTTGTCAGGGCCGGAGCCGGAGACAGATGACATGGACCTATTGGAGAATTTAGACTTCCCTATACCTAAAGAGAACCCTGCTAACAGTCACATACTAAACAACTTGGATGAGTATTTTTCTGTTCTGAATCCATCTCGAGCAAAAGATCTCACTAAGTTATTATCAGCATTTCCTAAAGTCACGTCAGACCTCCCAGGGTTTTGCAATATACTTAAACATGATATTAAGCTAATCTCAGATGATGTACAACCCATTAGGCAATCAGCATATCGACTAAATCCACAAAAAAAGAGATTATGAAAAAGGAGGTAGATTTTTTGTTAAAACATAACTTAGCTGAGCCTAGTACCTCCCCCTGGGCTTCACCTTGCCTTCTCATTCAAAACCCTTTTTCGTTTCTGTACCGATTATCAAAGTGAACCAGGTCCTGATTGAAATAGGCAACATAGGCTGTGCCAAGAATTTATCAGTACAAAATGGACCTGTTGAAGAATATTATCAAATGGGACTCACAGACAGGAGCCATCTCAGCGTTTATAACTCCATTTGGTCTTTTTCAATATTTGGTTATAGCGTTTGGCTTTTCTAATGCTCCGGCCACATTCCAGAGAGCAATCAATCACCTGATTCAGGACCTAGGTAGGACGTTCGCCTACCTGGATGACCTGGTGGTGGTGTCGGACGGCTGGGACGAACATCTGGTGCATTTGGAGATACTGTTCGCACGACTGCAAGAGACTGGATTCACCATAAACCTGGCTAAATCTGCTTTTGGCCGGGCCTCAGTGACTTACCTGGGACATATCATTGGGCATGGTATGGTGAGACAAGGACATAGCGTTAAAAAGCCATGTCCTTCCCACTCAGGACGAGGAAGAACTCACCTGGGATGCAGCTACCGCCAGTTCTGTCTTCTCCAGCGTGGCCGGACCCCTCACAGACCTTACCAGTTCTGCGGTCCCTTACATCTGGAACCAGAGGTGCGACCAGTCTTTCCACCGCCTCAAAGCCTTCCTTGCCTTCAAGCCTGTAGTCCACCCACCTGACTACACCTTGCCCTTCCATCTGCAAATCGACGCTAGCGGTGTCGGAGTGGGGGCTGTGCTTCTACAACCCGACCCAACCACTGATGTCCTTCACCCTGTGGCATACTACTCCGCCAAGTTGAAAAAACATCAGACCATAGAGAAGGAGGCCCTGGCTCTGGTGTTGGCAATAAAGAAGTTTGAATGTTACCTCCAATCTCGCCCACAAACAACCCTAGTCTTCACCGACCATAACCCGCTCACGTTCATCCAAACCAACAAGACCTCCAACCAGCGAATCCTCCGCTGGGCTCTCCTCACCCAGCCCTATAATCTACAAGTCCGGCACATAAAGGGGTGGACAACCCGATTGCGGACTCCTTATCCCGAGCTCCAGTGGAAATGCAGCAGCTACTCTCCAGACGCACCAAGTGATCACCTCCTTCAGCCTCTGAGTCTTTGGAGGGTGTGTTCTTCTGGTGTCTGATCTACCTACCCAGCACCACGAGCAACGCCATCTAGGGACGAGACACGAGTATGACTCGTCTTAGTTAACACTCCGGGGTTTCCCTTCTCCATATCCTGGTTGTTGCGTCACTTCCTCCAAATCTTCTTTGTGAGCTCCAATTCGAGGAGAGAGCACTACACTCTGGGAAGTGACCACAGGATCATCTATCCTCTAAACCTACGTCACAGTGACTACCTACCGTCTTCTACAATACTCAGCCTTGCTCGTCAGCCATCTCAGCTCCGCACTTAAGTATTTGTAATCTTGTATTGCCTCCCCCACGTCCACATGCTTTAGAATTGTTGTATGTTGTATAGCTATGTATATACTGTTAATGTTTAGGTTAAGTATGGTTAAGGGTAATTTATAGGAAGCTGATTATTTTGTTAAGGAATTCATGGTACTTTATTATACACAACGAAAGCTCTCATCCTTTGTCTACCCTTTTATAGTCCGATTGTCTTTGTTTTTTTATTGTCGTTACCTGTTGGGATCAGGGTAGACTTTTAACTATATTCTAATTCCCCAACTCGTAACAATATATATATATATATATATATATATATATATATATATATATATATATATATATATATATATATATATATATATATATATATATATATATATATATATAACCGGTCGGAATTACTAGATGGAAATTGCAATGGAAGCGCCCCTTGGAGAAAAATCCCGAACCAGCACAAGAACACTTAAATTTACTAACAAAATGAAATTGTCCGTGACCCGTGGAAGGATAGCGTCTGTGACTGGGATGAATGAGAGACACTGTAAAATTTTGACACTTATATTCCCTCCAACACTACAGACACACTCAAATAATGGTACACTAATATGCGCACCTCTTAACTTGAACTTAAAACACTACTCTGGGGAATAAAAGTTTTACATGATATAGAAATTATGAGAAAATCAGACAATATCTCATTTGACAATAATAAATTCAAATTAAGAATTGTTGCTTGCACACATGAAACAGGCCTTAAGGGCTTTCAACAAAATAATATCAACCACTGAGAAAATGGTATAAAAAACAAGAAATTAATAACTACAATGAATAGGCCTTCAGGGCACTCAACACAATTATATTAACCCAACAGATGCACACCTCCTAACCTAACTTAAACACTACTCTGGTAACAAAGGTTATACCTGAGATTGAAATTATAAAGAAATATTAAATGCATTAAAGGAACTAAATCACAGTATCACTTACAACATAAGGGAGAAAACTCATCTGAAAAACAGTTCCCTCATTCTCTAATTTCAATTAGTGACACAGACATTAACACAATACTATCACAATTATTTAAGAAATATTAATTACACACAGCAAGACAATATCAGTAACTGGAAAAAATATTATCACTAGATTAAGAAGTTGCCGAGTCCACCAATACCTGTAAACACATGCTCCCTAACCTAACACATAGATTCCACCTGCACTCCTTAGTTTTTTAAGGCACAACCAACAGGCACCCGTAGTTTAAGGCCCAAGCCAGCCTTTCTCAACCTTGGAAATGTACCTCTAAGTTCCACTGGACTCTTGGTCCCGGTGTGTGACCCTGTATCACTCAGCTGGCTTCACTTTACCCCAGTACATCCATGAAACGGAAGGGAGTGAGGCAATCAGACCTTGTACAGTTGAGAGAAGCTTTAGCTTCCCGTTAGCCGAGGTAGGGGAGAGCTGATGACCCCAAACGATCGTCACGTCGATAGTTGGGCACCCAGACGGCTAGGTTCACTCCAACTCTCACCATACTCAACAGGTGGCCCAAACCCAGGTCAGTGGACGGTCATACAGCTCGTTTCACACCGTCTCATACCGCCAGTGGACGTTATCATACCGCAGACGTTTCACACCGCGTGGGCTCTACAGAACCCTGAAAAAACCCGAGCTGTTAGCTTTTGTCTCACATCACCGTTTGTTACTACCGCCCTATCTAGCTTTGTCTGAGATTGAATAAAACTTACTTGTTAATACCGATGTTAAATAACGAAGGCACCAGTTCAAGTGGTCCGTCTCTCCTGGGTACAGAACAGAGATGGTCCTCTGGCGTGACCTCCCTCACAACTCCCCAGCCACGCTTGCTCACTGGTTCATGCTTTCCAGGAGTGACTTATTTACCATTATACTTACCATATATATTATTGTTATTTATCATTGCCAAAATTATATTTCTTGGTCAAAAGATCAAAAGTGAAGATTACCACTCACTGATTTAGTACCTCGTTTGGGTGCAAGTTTACCGATGTGTTTTTATTGAGAATGTTACTCATGAAGATATGAGTTTATTTTCCTTATAAGATAATTCTTCTTTGTCAATGTCTTATATTTAGATAAATTAGGTTATCGACTATGTAGAAGCAATTCGGGACTAATATTAGAGACGCTCCTGCAATATCGGTTACAATGATTTCCGGCGACCATTACAATACAGGACGGTGGCAGTGAGCGAGACGAATTTGCTAGACGGAATAAGAGGATGAAAGATAGTGTAGTGTACAGTACATGGGAGGAGAGAGGTAGAAATACTGAGAGAGAGAGATGCTGTTATTAGGTATAGACAAGAGAAGGGGGATAGAACAACTTTCAATGTTTTGGTCAGATAGGGAGACATGTGATAACATATGAATCAATTTGCTTACGATCATTATGGAATAGGTTGAAGATAGACTAAATCGAGACCAGAATAACTGTTGGGTAAGTTTGAACGAAGAATATGAAACAAAACACAAAAACAAGCTCTTTGATTAATCGAGCTGAAATGTGTTGTTCAGCGAGAGAGGTAATACTTTGTCGGTGCTGGTGATCTGAATACAAGGGTGTGGGTGGAGGAAATGGAAGTGGTGATTGTAGGTTATGTATATAAGCTACTGTGCCAAGTAGCAACCCTGTACATAAGCTACTGTGCCGAGTAGCATTTATATATATTATCACGTGGCAACACTGCACGTGTTATGTGGCAACATTGCCCCGAGGCTGCCATATGGCAAGGCGCCTCAGTCTGACTGTGTGAGCCGTGCTTGGCAAATGCTGGTCACCACTTGTATTTCTCTCATCCACAATAAACGGACTCAGTGTTACTCAGTGTTTCCCTAGCCATCACTGCATTCTTCAGGGCACACTAGTAACCTTCATGGCGCAGTGTCTAGGATCTGTGGACTTACAAAGTGTGTGAACAATGCCGACAGTTACATCTGCCGGTGATGCGCGTCGACTCAGTGTGTTGTGTTGTGTTGCGCTGTGTTTCGCCGCGATGTGCAGTGTTGCTCCGTCACAGTGCGTTTTAGTGACGGTGGCAGTGTTAGTGTCAGTGTATTAGTGTGTGTCTAGAGCTGAGTTGTGCATTGGCCTGTTTTTTGTGGTACCCACGGAGCACGCAGGCGCACACCCTTCTCGTGCGACATCCGGGGGACACTGACGGTCTTGCCGGACCACGCAGCTGTCCACGCTCGCTCCGCTCTCTGAGACACACACACACACACACACGCACGCACGCACTCACTCACGGACAGAACAGCGGACCACAGGCGTGATTTTTGCGCTGTTTATGTCATATATATCTGGTTCGAGCTGTTGAGGCGCCACTTTATATATTAAACAGTGCAGTCCACGCACACACAAAGATGGGAGGTAAGAAGGGACATCAAGATGGGAGACACGACTCCCCACCACCTTCCCCTCCACCGGGCACAGACTCTCATCCTCCACCTCCAGTGACGGACATCGCCACAATTCTGAAGTGGATGGACGACCGGGACGAGAGACGCAGAGAGATGGAACTTCAG
>NW_024739538.1:0-10000 GCF_018991925.1 Homarus americanus
TCATAATTAAAGACGATGAAGGCATCCTTCAGCGCTGGAAAGCACACTACCATTCATTGCTCAACCGAAATACCGTGGATGTCCTGACTACCCAGCAGGTCCCTCAGCATCCAAAGCTGACCCACCTTAGCTATCCTCCATCCCTGGATGAGGAAGCTACTGCCATCAAACAGAAGAAAACAAAGCCTCAGAGCCTGATGGAATCCCAGCCGAGGTGTATAAAGCAGGAGAACCTCTGCTACCAGCCGCCTCCACTCTCTCCTGGAGAATATATGGAAAAGGAGAAATCCGCTGCTCTTAAAGACGCCTCCATTGTCAATATTTATAAGAACAAAGGAGACAGATCAGACTGTGGCGACTACTGTGCGATCTCGCTGCTCTCCCTAGCTGGCAAGATTATCGCGAGATTATCGCCCGGTCCTCCTAAACAGACTTCTTCCTGAGGCGGAACACTTCCTCCCAGAATCTCAATGTGGTTTTAGACCATCACGGCACCACTGACATGATCTTGATGCCCGCCAGATACAGGAAAGGTGCAGAGAACGCCGTGACCTGTACATGGCTTTCATCGACCTAATCAAGGCCTTCGACTTGGTCAACAGGAGCCCTCTGGTACCCTCAGCCCGTCCAACGAATTACCCAAAAGTACCCAAATGTACCCAAAATATATTAAATCAGGGTAAAATCTTAACGAATATATGTTTTACATCAATAAAACCTGATTAATAATGTTTTCATTGAAATAGTCAAAATAATGAAACAATAAACAATCTAAATTCCAAAGTCACCTATCCAAAATGGAATATAATTACGGATGTTTCTGTTACTTTGGGGTACTTAACATAGCCGTAGGATTTACTTTTCGTTAGGTTAGGTTAGGTTAGGTTAGGTTAGCGAAGTGCATCACGATGGATCTGAGTTGTCTCCTTGTTCACGAACTCTTTGGAATTTAGCGTTCGCCAATACTGAAAGTTTCGCTGTTTATTATTTCATCTTACAAATTATTTTTACAAAATTATAAATATTATGACATATTTTGTGTATGTATAACAGATATTCTGTTAAGATTACTAGTACTTTTAAAATAGACCCATTTTGGCTGCCTACCAATTCAACGCCATGTGAGGCAACCGATGGCATGAACAGCAGTGTCCTGCACAACATCACCCAGGCAGAGTTCTTCCCTAAACAGGGGTTAAACAAGGGTGTACTGGCACAATTCTCTTTTCCATCTTCTTGACTGCCTTCTTTATTCGTGCCAGTGCCAATTTAGGCGGGGTGAACAATTGAGTACCGGGTGAATGGGGTCTTTCAACATAAAACGACTCCAGGCAAGAACAAAGGTGTTGGCAGCTTCCATTACTGAACTTCAGTATGCAGACGACCTCACCCTTGTTGCTTACACTGAACACGACCTACAAGAGATCTTGAACACCTACGCAGACATATGCACTATTTAGGCCGGGTGCATGTACGTAAGCTCTATTCTCTTTCATCCTGCCCTGGTTTAGTCACATCTCCACCATCCATCCAGCTTAACGGTACTACCCTCTCTAATGTTGCCCACTTTCGGTTTCTCGCTCCCACCTGTCCACCACCGCAGACTCGAAATCGTGTCTTCAGCTGTAAGAGCTGAAATTATCTAAAGCTGCACGTATATCGAGCAGTGGTCCTCCCCACCCTGTTATATGGCAGTGAGACATGGGTCACATACAGGAGCCATCTCAAGGCACTTAACTTCAACGTAGTCTACGTTCCATCCGATTCGCTGGGAAGACAAGAGGACAAATGCCAGTATTTTTTGCTGACACTAACTGTAGGAGCAACGAGGCTACCATAATCCATGAACAACTACACTGGACTGGCCATGTTACCCGCATGGACGACAGTAGACCTGGCAGCTACTTTACAGTTACCTAACGAATAGTAAACGTAACGCCGGCGGGTAATCAAAAGGTATAAGGATAGTCTTAAGACAAACCTGAAAAAGTGCCAAATCGACCCCTCACCTGGGAGACGGTCACTCCACACCGTAACGCTGGAGGTGTACCGCACGAGAAGGTGTCAACTTTTGAGTTAGCCCGACTGCAAACCGAGGCAGACAAGCGCCAACGCCTCTAAGACGCTATCACCGCCCTCCGCAGTAGATGGCGCCCTCCACATGTGCAACATCTGTGAACGACTTGCCGGTCCCATATCGGCCTCTTTAGTCACCTCAAAACTCACTAACCTAGGTGACATCCCTAATAACTCTTACCAGTGTATCATAGCTGGATGATCGTCATACTCGATTCCGAGTGACAGCAAAGTAGTAATGTGTGTCAGTTATGATTCGAATGACTTTACTGACCTCTAGCTGTGGCCTTCGGACATACAGAAGAGATGAACAAGTTTCCAATTAGTCCTATTAACGTGACTGGCCAGAAATACACCAATTAGTGTTGATATTTCGTCTAAAAGTTACATCACCACAATGTGTGTTCTGATTGGCTGATTCGACCTCCCGCCAAATTCAAACACAGACGCTTTTCAATATGATTGGTCAGCACAATTTACAAAGAAATGTCAATAGTAAACAAAAATAAACAACATTTAATCTGATAAACGAATAATGATTTTGTGACCGATGAAAAAAAAAGTTGAAATTACAGAGCGCAAAACAATTTTCAACCAAGAATATAATAAACTTTAAACAACAGTAAATTACTCTGTCTGTCTGTCTGGTAAATAAATTACACACTATAGTCAATAAGTTTCGTCGGCAGTAAATAAATAAACAGGTGATTGTATATGAACTTTTACCATTGTATATCTTAATGGCCAGGTAGAACGTTGACTGTCTCGCTGATTCAATTTATAACCTTGATTATAAACACGAGTACCTGGACCTCTGCCTTGTACAGTAGCTAAAACAACTATCTGTGCAGGTGGGGTCGATATGCTCCAAAATTTTACGTGTGACTAGTGACAGCCCTCGTATACCAATATTTATCGTCCATGGTCTCATATTGTTTACCACAAAGTATGCACACATAGTTGTTTTAGCTGTACCTGTCATACACAATTAGATATACACCTGTCACACATAATTAACTATAGTTATAATGGTTGCCCTCGTGTAACGAGGATGGCGAGCCAAGGGCCACCTAGGGCTGAATATGTTTAAGGTGTAGAAGCTGTCGCCAACACAACAACCCGCTGCATGACCCAGTGTCAAGGAATAGTCCGAGAAGACCGGACAACTCGCCAACTGCACTGGCTAACCATTACCGGAACACGATCCGCAAATCGATTAACATCCAGGTCCCCAATTACTGCTGGGTAGACAAGAGGCAAATGGCGTAAAGAAACCTGCCCATAGTTTCACCCTGCCTGGGGATCAAACCGGTCTCCGCCTCCCAGTATCTGTCCCCGGTCGCCGCCTCCCAGTCTCTATCTCCCGGTAGTGTCATCTCACTCCCAGACTTCAATATCATTTACGTAAAATATATTTCTCGCTGGAAATGATTTAGCTGACGGAGAGAGTTGGTGGCTCCTGGGAGAACTCGGACCTGTAGGGAGAACCCAGAGACCAAGGAGAACCCACCTTGAACCAGAGAACTTCCACCTCTCAGGAGAACCACACAGCCCCAATGAGAACCCTTATCACCCCAGGGAGAGAGAAGCCACCTTATACCCCTGAGACAGAAACCCCCTAATCACCCCTGGAAGAGACAGAAGCCACCTTATCACCACAGAAACCCCCTAATCACCCCTGGAAGAGAGAGCCCCTTAATCACCCCAGGACAACCCCGTTAATCACCCCCAGGAGAGACAGAACCCCTAATCACCCCTGGGAGACAGAAACCCCTTAATCACCCCAGGGAGAGCGAGGGAGAAGCCCCTTTATTACCTCCAAATTACCCAAGATACAGTTAAAATTATCCTCCTGACCAACTCACGACCCTGAGATATAGCACACACACACACACACTAAATAGACATGATCAATAGTGTGTGCGTGTGTGTGTGTGTGTGTGTGTGTATGTGTATGCGTATGTGTGTGTGTGTATGTGTGTGTATGTGTGTGTGTGTGTGTGTATGTGTGTGTCCTGAAGCGACTACCTGCTGTCCACCTTCACTATGATGGTGACTTCATATCGTCACGTCCGTGGTCCGTGATGTGGTTTATGGTCCGTGGTATGTAGTCTGTGGTGTGTGTGATCTGTGGTCCGTGATGTGTGGTTTATGGTCCGTGGTGTGTGTGATCTGTGGTCCGTTGATCCCCATCTTCTCTTTTCCTCGTCCGTGTACTTATTTTAAGAACACGTACGTAAACGGTAAGTACGAGCCACTTAAGGTTAGGTTACTTTAGGTTAGATTAGGTTAAATTAGATTAGTTCAAGTAATATTAAAATAAGTTGGGTGTTGGTTAGGTTACGTTACGCACTACAACATACACGGGACAGAAATTAGTTATATCCGGGTCGCTGTTTACATGTGAGCTCAGAGTGTGACCCGAACAACACACCTCAGTTCCAGGTGACGCTCTGGTTTCAGCCGAGAGCTTCAAAGGACAGACATACAGTACAGACAAACACGCTAAAAATACAAACCTTTTATATCAATGAACAAAAAAAAAAAAAAGCCTTTATAAGTGAACAAAATAACAGGATGAAAAAGGTGTATTGATGATTATATTTAACTATATTGTGTGTGAGAGAGAGAGAGAGAGAGAGAGAGAGAGAGAGAGAGAGAGAGAGAGAGAGAGAGAGAGAGAGAGACAAAACACGGGCCCTGTACATCACTCCACCAACTTAAATAACCCCATTGGAGGTCCCCAGTTGACGTAGGGAGGGAGGAGGAGAAGGAGGAGGTTGGGGGGAGGGAGGGGTTAGGGAGGGGGGGAGGAAAGGAGGAAGGGGAGGAAGAGGAGTAGAGAGTAAGGGGGAGTAGGGGAAAGGGTGAGGAGAGATGAAAGAGAAGGGGAAGGGAGGAAGAGAGGAAAGGAAGAGGGGAAAGGAGGATAAACAGAGGTGCATTGTTTGTTCTGCAAGTTGTTATTAACGATGTGGTAAGGTTAGGTTAGATTTACGTAGGTTAGGTTAGGTTAGAGTTAGGTTAGATTTAGGTTAGGTTAGAGTTAGTTAGATTTAGGTTAGGTTAGAGTTAGGGTTAGATTTAGGTTAGATTTAGGTTAGTTAGAGTTAGGTTAGATTTAGGTTAGTTAGGTTAGAGTTAGGTTAGGTTAGGTTAGAGTTAGGTTAGATTTACGTTAGGTTAGGTTAGAGTAGATAAATATAAGAGGAAATAAATCATAAGATAATATTTAGGTGATCCGGGCAAACAATCACAACAAACAAACAAGGTAACTCACACCTTATCTAACTGACCTAAATAAACAACCTAAACGCCTCACTCCCCACACCTACTCCCTCCCCACCTCCACCACCCACCACCCCCACCCACACCCACCCCCCACCTCCACCATCTCACTTCACCCACACCAAACCTCCACCACCTACCACCCCCACCCACACCACTTCCACCTCCACCACCTACCTCACCCCCCACCCACCCCCCACCTCCACCATCTACCACCCCCCACCCACCAAACCCCCCACCACCCACCACCTCCACCCACACCCACCCCCCACCACCAATCTACCTCATCCCCCACCCACCTCCCCACCTCCACCACCCATACCTCACCCACCCCCACCTCCACCATCTACCTCACCCCCCACCTCCACCAATCTACCTCACCACCCACACCAAACCCCTCCACCAATCTACCTCACCCCCAACCACACCACCTAACGAAACACCCACAAACTAATCACACTAACACCACCAATTTAACAAGTTTAACACAACCAATTTAACAAGTTTAACACCATCACATCATCACTATTATAATGACCCACCTCGCCCCTCCACCTTGGCCTAATTAACGACCAAATGACACTCGACCTTAATGGTACTGAGGACGACCCCATTAATCTCATTAGAGTTTCTGATGATGGTATAGGGAAATAATGGGGTTGATAATGGTGCTGTAAGGGTGGATAGTGGTGCAGATATAAGGGGATAATGGTGTTGTATGGGTGATAATGGTGTTGTAAGGGTGGATAATGGTGTTGTAAGGTGATAATGGTGTTGCAAGGGTGATAATGGTGCTGTAAGGGTGATAATGGTGTTGTAAGGGTGATAATGGAGGGTGATAATGGTGCAAGGGTGATAAGTGCTGTGGGTGATAATGGTGCTGTAAGGCGATAATGGTGTTGTAAGGGTGATAATGGTGTTGTGGCGGTGATAATGGTGCTGTAAGGGTGATAATGGTGTTGTAAGGGGTAATAATGGTGCTGTAAGGGTGATAATGGTGCTGTAGGGGATAATGGTGCTGTAAGGGTGATAATGGTGTTAGGCGGGATAATGGTGCTGGTAAGGGGTGATAATGGTGTTATAAAGGTGATAATGGTATAATGGTGATAATGGTGTTGTAAGGGTGATAATGGTGTTGTAAGGGTGATAATGGTGTTGTAAGGGTGATAATGGTGCTGTAAGGATAATGGTGCTGTAAGGGTGATAATGGTGTTGTAAGGTGATAATTGAGTGGTGTGAGGATGATAATGGTGCAGCATAATTGTGATAATAGTGAGATGGGTGAATAATTTGGTGTTGTAGGGTGATAAGGGTATGCAAGGGTGATAATGGTGCTGTAAGGGTGATAATGGTGTTGTATGGGTGATAATGGCGTGGTGTGAGGATGATAATGGTGGATAATTGAGATAATGGTGGAGTATAAAGATAATGGTGTTGTAGGAGATAATGGTGTCGTAAGGATGATAATGTGGGTAAGGGTGATAGTGGTGAGTATAAGGAGATAATGGTATTGTAGGTGATAATGGTGTTGAAATTGGTGATAATGGTGTTGTAAAGGTGATAATGGTACAGTATAATGGTGATAATGGTGCAGTATAAGGGTGATAATGGTGTCTGTAAGGATGATAATGGTGTTGTAAGGGTGATAATGAGTATATGGTGATAATGGTAGTATAGGTGATAATGGTGTCGTAAGGATGATAATGGTGTTGTAAGGGTGATAATGGTGCAGTATAATGGTGATAATGGTGCAGTATGGATAATGGTGTGTGTATGAGATAATGGTGTTGTAAGGGTGATAGGCAGCATAATGGTGATAATGGCGCAGTATGCGATAATGGTGTTGTAAGCGGTGATAATGGTGCAGTATAAGGTGATAATGGCAGTATAAGGGTGATAATGGTGTCGTGTAGGATGATAATGGTGTTGTGGTGGGTGATAATGGTGCAGTATAATGGTGATAATGGTGCAGTATAAGGGTGATAATGGTGTCGGGCGATGATAATGGTGTTGTAAGGGTGATAATGGTACAGTATAATGGCGATAATGGTGCAGTATAAGGGTGATAATGGTGTCGTGTAAGGATGATAATGGTGTTGTGGGTTAAGGGTGATAATGGTGCAGTATAATGGTGATAATGGTGTCGTGTAAGGATGATAATGATATTGTAAGGGTGATAATGGCAGCATATTGGGATAATGGTGTGATGTGAGGATGATAATGATATTGTAAGGGTGATAATGGTACAGTATAATGGTGATAATGGTGCAGCATAGGGTGATAATGGTGTCGTGTAAGGATGATAATGATATTGTAAGGTGATAATGGTGCAGCATATTTGTGATAATGGTGTGATGTGAGGATGATAATGATATTGTAAGGGTGATAATGGTACAGTATAATGGTGATAATGGTGCAGTATAATGGTGATAATGGTGTCGTAAGGATGATAATATTGTAAGGGTGATAATGTGCAGCATATTGGTGATAATGGTGTGATGAGGATGATAATGATATTGTAAGGGTGATAATGGTGCGTTGTAACGTAAGACAAAACACCATTAAGAGCCGAGCCATTAAGAGGGTATTTTCCTAATGGTCTTACTGTTAATGTAATGAGGGGGGTAATTAGAGAAGGAAGAGGAGGAGGGAGAAGGGAAGAACAGGAGGTAGAAGAGGAAGAGGAGGAAGAGGAGGAAGAGGTAGAAGGAAGAATAATAAGAGTTATAAGGAAGAGGAGAATGACAGGGAAGAGGAGTGACAAGAAGAAGAGGAAGAGTTACAAGGAAGAAGAACAGGAGGAGTTACAAGGAAGAGGAGGAAAAGGAGGAGGAGGAGGAGGAGGGGAGGAGGAGGGAGGAGGAGGAGGAGGAGGAGGAGAGAGGAGGAGGAGGAGAGGAGGAGGAGGAGAGGAGGAGGAGGAGGAGAGGAGGAGGTGGGGAGAAGAGGAGGAGGAGGGGGGGAGGAGGAGGGGAGGAGGAGGGAGGGGGGAGGAGGAGGGAGGAGGAGGAGGAGGAGGAGGAGGAGAGGAGGGAGGAGGAGGAGGAGGAGGAGGAGGAGGAGGAGGAGGAGAGAGGAGGAGGAGGAGGGGGAGGGGGAGGGGAGGGGGAGGAAGGAGGAGGAAGGCTTGTCAATGGGCCCTTAGCTTTGGTGTGTGTGTGTGTGTGTGTGTGTGTGTGTGGGGAGAGAAACGAGGGAGGGAAGGGAGAAGAGGTGATTAAAATGACAGAGCAAGAAGGGGAAAGGGGAAGAAAGAAGAAGGAAAGGGAGGAGAAAGAGAAGAAGGAGAATAGGAAGACTGAAATATCTTTAAGACAGGTAAGTTTAACAGGGGAGAGACTTACTATGTTGCTTAGTTGAAACAAAATAATCGACTGAAATAGGTAATCACAGTTAGGTACCCAGGTGTGAAACTGTGGGCAAGTTTCTTAACGCCATTTGCCTCTGTCTACCCAGCAGTAATTGGGGACCTGGATGTTAATCGATTGTGAATCGTGTTCCGGGGTAATGGTTAGCCAGTGCAGTTGGCGAGTTGTCCGGTCTTCTCGGACTATTCCTTGACACTGGGTCAGGCAGCTTGTTCACGCAGGGTGTGGTTGTTGTGTTGGCGACAGCAACACCTTAAACAAATTCACGCCTCGGTGGCTCTTTGGGCTGGCCATCCTCAAATAACGGACAACCATTATTATTATTATTATTATTATTATATATATATATATTATATATATATATATATATATATATATATATATATATATATATATATATATGTATGTGTGTATGTAAAGATTCTCCTCGTTCTTTATGAGGTAAATTATTGACAGGATGTCTTACATTAATAACACGCTTTAGGGTAACGGAGGAGGGAAGAGGGAGGAAGGGAAGGGAGGAAGAGGGCGAGGAAGGAGGAAGGGGCGAGAGGAGAGGATAGGGGGTGAGGGAGGAGAGGATAGGGGGTGAGGGAGGAGAGGATAGGGGGTGAGGGAGGAGAGGATAGGGGTGAGGGAGGAGAGGATAGGGGGTGAGGAAGGAGATAGGGGGTGAGGGAGGATGGAGGAGAGGATAGGGGGGAGGAAGGAGAGGATAGGGGGTGAGGGAGGAGGATAGGGGGGTGGAGGAGGAGAGGATAGGGGGTGAGGAAGGAGGATAGTGAGGAAGGAGAGGATAGGGGGGTGAGGAGGAGAGATGGGGCGAGGGAGGAGGAAGATGAAGGCGAGGAATGAAAAGGAGAGGAGGAGGAGGAGGAGGCCACACTGAACTATTAAGGTCGTGTACTATGGAAATGTAATGTGTCTACTGATACCCACATGGTCCCTACCTCTTATTGGTCTCTCTCTTACTCTCATGTAAATTGGCTTCTAAAACAAATACATCGTCACACACACAAACTATCTCAAATAAACAACAATATCTCCTGTCTCATGTAAACAATATTATAAACAAAACAAACAAACCTCCAAATCAACAAATAAACAACAAACAAACACACGATCTCTATTCCCCGAGTCTCACACAGCGGGATGGTGAGACGGGTATAAGAGTCGTGGTTCCACCAACATGGGATAATAATAACAACATTTCCTCTACCCACAATGCAATTTTCGCTGGATGGCTGTCAGCTGTGTACACATTACGA
>NW_024739538.1:15000-61051 GCF_018991925.1 Homarus americanus
CAACACCATACACCCCTACACCCCTCCTCCAACACCATACATCCCAACACACCCCTTACACCCCTCCTCCAACACATAATCCCCACACCTCCCCAACACCATACACCCCAACACACCCCCCACTCTTCCAACACCATACATCCCCTACCCTCCTCCAACACCACCCTAACACACACCCCCTACACCCTCCTCCAACACCATACATCCCACCACACCCCTCCTCCAACACCATCCCCCCTACACCCTCCTCCAACACCACACCCCAACACACCCCCTACACCCCTCCTCCCAACCCATACATCCCAACACACCCCCTACCTCCTCCAACATTACACCCCCACCCTCCTCCAACACCATACATCCCAACCACCCCCTACACCTCCTCCAACACCATACATCCCCACACCCCCTACACCTCCTCCAACACCTACATCTCCAACACCCCCTCACCTCCTCCAACACCATACATCCCAACACACCCCCCCTACACCCCTCCTCCAACACCATACATCCCAACACACCCCCTACACCCTCCTCCAACACCATACATCCCAACACACCCCCTACCTCCTCCAACACCATACATCCCTTACCCCCTACACCCCTCCTCCAACACCATACATCCCATCATCCCAACACACCCCCCTACACCCTCCTCCAACACCAATACATCCCATACACCCCCCTACACCCTCCTCCACCACATCCCAACACACCCCCTACCCCTCCTCCAACACCATACACCCAACACCCCCTACACCTCCTCCCAACACCATACATCCCAACACACCCCTCTACCTCCTCCAACACCATACTCCCAACACACCCCCTACCTTCCCCTCCCTCTCCAGCACCATACATCCCAACACACCCCTACATACCAGCACCCTACACCCCTCCTCAACACCATACATCCCCAACACACCCCCCTACACTCCTCCAACACCATACATCCCAACACCCCTACACCTCCTCCAACACCATCACATCCCCTACACCCCTCCTCCAACACCATACATCCTTACACTACCCCAACACACCCCTACACCCCTCCTCCAACACCATACATCCCAACACACCCCTACACCCCTCCTCCAACACCATACATCCCCAACACACCCCCTACACCCCTCCTCCAACACCATACACCCCAACACCTCCCCTACACCCCTCCTCCAACACATCCCCAACCCCCCTGCACCCTCCTCCAACACCATACATCCCCAACACCCCCTACACCCCTCCTCCAACACCACCCTTACACCCACATCCCCCTACACCCTCCTCCAACACCATACATCCCCAACACACCCCCCTACCTCCTCAACACCATACATCCCAACACACTCCCTACACCCTCCTCCAACACCATACACCCAACACATCCCCTCCCCTCCTCCAACACCATCATCCCAACACACCCCCCTACACCATACATCCTTACCCCTACACCCCTCCTCCATTCCTCCCCTCCTCCAACACCATACATCCAACACACCCCCTACACCTTCCTCCAACCCACTACATCCCCTTACCCCTCTCCTCTCAACACCATACTCCCAACATCCCCCTACACCCCTCCTCCAACACCCATCCCCAACACCCCAACACACCCCTCCTCCAACACCATACACCCCCCTACACCCCTCCTCCAACACCATACATCCCCCTACCTCCTCCAACACCATACACCCCAACACCTCCTCCAACACCATACAACCCCTATACCCTCCTCCAACACCATACATCCCAACACACCCCCCTACTCCAACACCATACACCCCAACACACCCTCCTCAACACCATACACCCCCTATACCTCCTCAACACCATTCATCCCAACACCCCCCTACACCCCTCCTCCAACACCATCTAACACCCCCCTACACCCTTCCTCCAACACCATACATCCCAACACACCCCCCTACACCCTCCTCCAACACCATACATCCCAACACACCCCCTACCCCTCCAACACCATCAACACACCCCCTACACCCCTCCTCCAACACCATACATCCCAACACACCCCTCCTCCAACACCATACATCCCAACACACCCCCTACACCCCTCCTCCAACACCATACACCCCAACACACCCTCCTCCTCACCACCCCCCTATACCCCTCCTCCAACACCATACATCCCAACACGCCCCCTCACCCCTCCTCCAACACCATACACCCCAACACACCCCCCTACACCCCCTCCAACACCATACACCCCAACACACTCCCCTACACCCCTCCTCAACATCATACACCCCAACACCCCTCCTCCAACACCATACACCCCCCCACCCCACCCCTCCTCCAACACCATACACCCCAACACCCCCTACACCCCTCCTCAACACCATACCCAACACACACCCCTACACCCCTCCTCCAACACCACATCCCCTACACCCCTCCTCCAACACCATACACCCCAACACCCCCTACACCTCCTCCAACACCCATCCCTACACCTTCTCCAACACCATACACCCCAACACACCCCCTACACCGTCCTCCAACACCATACATCCCCTACACCTCCTCCAACACCATACACCCCAACACACCCCCTACATCCCTCCTCCAACACCATACACCCCAACACACACCTCAACACCATACCCCCTACACCCCTCCTCCTACACCCCAACACACCCCCCCTACAACACCATACACTAACCCCTCCTCCAACACCATACATCCCCCTACACCCTCCTCCAACACCATACACCCCAACACACCCCCTACATCCCTCCTCAACACCATACACCCCAACACACCTCCAACACCATACACCCCAACACACACCCCTCAACACCATACACCCCCTACACACCTCCTCCAACACCATACACCCCAACACACCCCCTACATCCCTCCTCCAACACCATACACCCAACACACCCCCCTCCACCACCCCAACACACACCCCTCAACACCATACACTACACACACCCCTCCAACACCATACACCCCCAACACACCCCCCTCCAACACCATACACCCCCACACACCTCCTCCAACACCATACACCCCAACACACCCCCTACACACCCCCCTCCAACACCATACACCCCACCAACACACCCCCTACACCTCCTCTCTCAACTATGGCAGAATACCCAGCCGGACCGTAACTCATCCGGTGGCGCTGTAAGTAATTCACTTAGCTCTCGCCAGCTGACCAATGGCGCACATAATCCAATTCCCAAGTCGCCAGAAACAGCGGAAAGCGGAGGTGAGGTAATGAAACACATACATATACATATACACACACACACACACACATATATAGGTATAAACAGACGCACACACACACACACACAACTACTACTACTTTGTTGTCACTCGGAATCAAGTACGACGATCATCCAGCTATGCTTCAATGATATGAGTTATTAGGGATGTCACCTAGGTTAGTGAGTTTTGAGGTGACTAAAGAGGCCGATACGGGACCGGCAGAGTCGTTCACATATGTTGCACGTGTGGAGGCGCCATCTAGTGCAGGAGCAGCGGCAGCGTCTCCATTATGTATATACAAGAAGCAAATAGAAACAGACGCGCACACACACACACACATATATAATAAACAGATGCACATAGAAAAAACACACACACACACAACGTCCACTGGCAGCGAGTTTTTTCACACACTGTTAATAAACTCAACAGGAATATAAAAACAAGGCAGATCCCAGACTATATCCCACGAGGTAGTAAAACCTAACCTAACCTAACCTAACCTAACTGACCTAACCTAACCTAACCTAACCTAACCCTACCTAACCTAACCTTTAACTTTGTGTTTTAACTTACGCCAACAGGTTTATTCTTCCTTTCATCTTCACTTACGAGAAAAAAATTATATCTTACGAGCCTTGAGGAGTCTTGTTCTCCTTGGCAACATTATTTAGGACATAGGAAGGAAATTAATTCTTGCTCCGAGACAGACACACACACACACACACACACACATACATACATACATACATACATACATACATACATGCATACACACACATACACATACATAACATTACAGGGTAGGGAGGCCCAGCTGCCTCAGGCAGAGATACAGCTAATGTTCAATAAGTCAACACACTAGTGAGACGTAATGTTTATTTTGGCCTCTATGTCAACACTCATAAGTCCTATATTACCTAAACGTAAACAAACATCGGCAACATTACAGAAAACGGGATTTGCTCAATAGGCCATCCATCACTAAGAAAAACGGGTTATGTTGTGTTTATATGAAGTAAATAAAATTTCACAGCCCGTAAAATATTCTCAGTAACAACGGGTCGCTAGTAGTGCTATGTAAAAAAACGGGTTTCATTAATATATAGAAAACGGTATGTATAGCACTTATAGAAAACAGGTGTACAGCATTTATAAAAGAAAATGGGTCATATAGTACAGTTATTCTTGGGAAAACGCATTATGGTCAATTTACGTAAAGAAACCTCGTCTAAAAAAAACAAATTAGGTGTCTTTAAACCAAATTGGATACATATAAATAAAAATTGTCTTAAAATCATATCGGGAACTTATAAACCAATTTGGGTGTTAAAACATAACTCGATATCTTAAAAAAAAAACATAAAACAATGCCTCTAAAAACATATTATCTGCCTAGAAACACAATATGGGTGTCTTAAAAGAAAGGGGAGTGGGGAGGGGTGAGAGGGAGGGGGAGAGGGAGAGGGAGGAGGGGGAGGAGGGAGGGAGGACGAGGAGGGAGGACGAGGAGGGGGGAGGAGGAGGGGAGGACGAGGAGGGGGAGGAGGAGGAGAGGGGGAGAGGAGGAAGGGAGGAAGGGAGGAGGGGGGAGGAGGGAGAGGGGGGACGGGAGGAGGGAGGAGAGGAGAGGGGAGGAGAGGAGGGGGAGGACGAGGAGGGGGAGGACGAGGGAGGAGAGGGAGGAGAGGGAGGACGAGGAGAGGGGAGGAGGACGGGAGAGGGGAGGAGGAGGAGGAGGGAGGAGGAGGAGGAGAGGGGAGGAGGACGAGGAGGAGGAGGACGAGGAGGGAGGAGAGGAGGAGGAGGACGAGGAGGAGGAGGGGAGAGGGAGGAGGACGAGGGAGAGGGAGGACGGGAGAGGGGAGAAGGAGGAGGGGAGGAAGAGGTAGGAGAAAGGAGGAGGGTAATCTACAAAACAAACTGGGTCTTAAAACCAAACTGAGAAAAGGGGGGAGGAGGGAGGAGAAAGAAAAAGAAGGAAGGAGGGAGAAGTAGGGGGGAGGAGGAGGGGAAGATACTCACCAGACTTCTCCTGGGGTGTAAAGAGCCGGTAGGGTCATCAGAATCTGGGGTCCGCACCTGTAACAAGAGAGACAACAGGTGTTTAGTTTACCTTAATGAGAGACAACACGGTAATTACAGGTGTGTCTGATGGGATGATGATGATGACAGGGAAAAATAATTACGATAATTAAAATATTTCCCTATACAATAATGACAATAATAATAATAATAATAATAATAATAATAATAATAATAATATCATCATGGAATGAAACACACAGATTAAACTACAAAAACACTGAATAAATAACCATGTAACAAATAATAATCCAGACAGCCAACTTTTCTTACCAGGATGAACAAGATCAAATAATGGTAACACAATACACACAAAAACAGCTGATTGATATTTTTTCCCAGGATGCCAATCAACTGGTACCAAAACAACATTTCCAGGACGATCAAAACCAGGATGAACAAGGTTAGCAACTACCCACTGCGTCAGACACAAGTTCAAGCGGACATAACTTTGAACACCGTCGACAGAACTTGTCTATAATTGAACTGGTCCAAAATATTATTGTGATACACCACACGCAGACTTTAGTGACTGTTTATAGCTGTTTGTTCAACTTATCGCTGACAACAATTGGACAGATGGACGTAAAGGTTGAATTGCTATGTCCTGTTCGGTCCATCCGTCCCGACCCACCCACCCCAGGACAGAAAGAGGCAACAAGCAATCTCAAACAACTGTTCCATGTGGGATAGAGACATCTCAAACACACATGAGAGTGAGACACAGTGTATGTGGAAGGAGAGAAACAGTGTATGTGGAAGGGAGAGAAACAGTGTATGTGGAAGGGAGAGAAGCAGTGCATGTGGAGGAGAGAAACAGTGCATGTGGAAGGGAGAGAAAGAGATATTTCAAGCACCTGTCACGATAGAATTCAAAATGGAAATAAACAACTTGCTTGAAATGTACTGCACGAGAGAGAGAGAGAGAGAGAGAGAGACAGCCATAATAGGACTAACCCACAAGAAGCCCTACACAGTCAAGTATGATTAATGAAGCTTCTGAAGCCTCCCTCATAGTTAAGAGTCCGGACACGAGCTCCAGCAAACTACCACAACCAGAAAAATAACAAAAACAAGAACATTAAAAACCACAACCTGAACAACAATCACAACAAGAACAACCAGAGCAGTAATGAAAATAACTACAACAGAGACACCAATAACAACAACAACAGAAGTAACAACCGCAACAAATAATAATAATAATAGAGTAATAACAATAATAATACAAAATAATAAATAAAAACAATAATCTCAGGTACAGGATGTAATAAGTCAGGTAACAAGGACTCCCTACACACCATACTACTACTAGTTACTATTATTATTACCAACAAAATTATCATCATCATAATCATTTTATCATTACTTTCACATCACTGTTCTTCCAATAACAGTTTCTTTATTTCGTTCCTTTTATATTTTCCAAACTTTCCATCATCCAAAAGTTGTCGTTCCTCATCAAAACTTTCTCCTCCCTTTCTTTCCCCGCCATTCATCAGTTATCTCCTATTCTTCAGCAAACTTTCCCATCATGTTTCTATTTTTCTTATCGCTTTTCTCCTTATGTCTCAATCTGTCTCTTTTCCTCTTCTCTCATTCTTCCTTCTCTTCTCTTTTCCTCTTTCTCATTCCTTCCTTCTCTTTTCTTTTTTCTACTTCGATCTGTTTTTTTCTTAATCTCCATCTGTGTGTCTCCCTTTTCTTATTCAGTCTCTCTATCCACCCTTCTTCCTCCTTTCTTTCTTCAGTGTCTCTTTTCTTTCTCTCTCCTTTCCTCCTCCTTCCTCATCTCTTTGTCTGTTCCTCCAATATTCTCCCTCTTCATCTCTCTTTGTGTCCTTTTCCTGTTACTGTCCCACCTCTCCTTCCTTCTTCCTTCCCCTTCCAATTCATCTCTTCCCTCCCTTCTTCTAACTTTTTTTCAATCTTCCCTTCGTTCATCACCCCCTCTTCCTCTCCTTCTTCACTCTTTTCTAACCTTCTTTTCTCTCTCGCTTTCTTCCTTCATCAACCACAGTGCCCCTCCAACTCCCTCTCTTCTCCTAATTTTCTCTCTCTTCTTCCTTCCTTCATTCATCAATTCTCCTTTCTCCACCCCTTCCTTCTCCTTTCTAACCCCTTCCTCTCTTCCTTCATTCATCAGTTCCTCATTCCAACTTCTCCTCTTCCTCTCTCTCTCTCTCTCTTCCTTCATTCATCAGTTCCTCATTCCAACTCCTCCTCTTCTCCTCTCTCCTTCTATCTCTTCCTCTCTCTTCCCTTCTTCATTCATCAAGTTCCTCATTCCAACTCCTCTTCCTCTCTCCTTTCTATCCCCCCCTTCCTCTCTCTCTCTCTTCTCCTTCATTCATCAGTTCCTCATTCCAACTCCTCCCTCTTCCTCTCTCCTTCTATCTCTTCCTCTCTCTCTCTTTCTTCCTTCCATTCATCAGTTCCTCATTCCAACTCCTCTTCCTCTCTCTCCTCTTCTATCCCCCCCTTCCTCTCTTCCTTCATTCATCAGTTCCTCATTCCAACTCCTCCTCTTCCTCTCTCCTTCTATCTCCCCCTTCCTCTCTCTCTTCCTTCCTTCCCTCTCCTCCTCCTCCTCTACAGCACTCAAGTCCATCACAAAAGACCCAAGCAGTGCCAGCCTCACAATAAAGTTAACACACCCAGGCACCCGTCAGAGACAACAAACGCTTTCGTAACTCGTACACAAATTCAGAGCAAAGTCGCTTTAAAACTGTCGTATGTTGATGCTAGCTGTGGAAGATGGTCAAAATTCAAAAGAGCCGCAGTTTAAAGATGGTCGGAATTCAAAAGTGCCGCCAATTGGTCAAAATTCAAAGAGCCGCAGTTCAAAGATGGTCAGAATTCAAAAGAGCCGCCAGTTGGTCAGTATTCAAAAGAGCCGCAGTTCAAAGATGGTCAGAATTCAAAAGATCCGCCAGTTGGTCAGTATTCAAAAGAGCCGCCAATTTAGAGATGGTCAGTATTCAAAAGAGCCGCAGTTTATAGGTGGTCAGAATTCAAAAGTGCCGCCATTTGGTTAGAATTCAAAAGAGCTGCAGTTTATAGATGGCCAGTATCCGAAAGAGCCGCCAGTTTAAAGTTGGTCAGAATTCAAAAGTGCCACAAAAACCCTACCAGAAATACAACTCAAATGGACAAAGACACGCACACAAAAAAAACAGACACACACACAAACGAACAAAATAAAACACAGTCACAACCACCACAACACACAATAAACACAAACACACACACACACACACACAGAGGACAATGTTATATCGGAAAAAATCCCCCAAAACTCTTAATAAAACAGGAAAGAATTAAGCTCCAGAGGTGGAAAGTTACAAGCGATAATTATTTTTTTAACCAAGTCTCATCAAAACTGACAGAAATGACAGGGGAAAAAATCTAGGGTCAAAGAGGGAAGAAAGTTCCCCTAGATTGTGATATTTTAAGGGGTCTTGTCACCTTCCTATTGATTATGAAGGTAGAGAAGCCTAAATAGATTGGGAAATAATAGGGAAAATGAGGGAAATAATAGGGAAAAGAAGGAAGGTTAGGTCTGGTTTGGGAAGGTAAGGTGAAGTTATGTTTGGTGTAGTTAGGTTAAGTTAGGTTAGGTTAGCTAAGGGAGAATCGAGTTAAAATAGACCACTTTAGCTAAAATTCCAGGTCCCAGGTGCGTATATAAACAACTCCCAAACACAAATCACCCCGTTTAATTTACCTGAAAGACAAACAAATACAATCCCACCTAAATTGAGTAAACAAAAAAGGTGATTCAACTCCTACCTGTCGTCACCTCAGGTCAAAATGTTTCTCGGATACTACTATTGAAATGTAGCCAAAATGTCGCCCTCCTGGAAAGCTCACCCCGAAAATATGACCCGATATAAGTTTCATAAGATCGTAAATTCAATATCCTTCTCTTCACAATAGAGTTCTCACGGTCGGAATACTGTACACGGTTTCTATGAGTCGGGCCAAGTCGGTAACACCTCCGTAGACACACCCTCTTGAAGGACCACAATGTAAACACTGATGAAGGTTTTACGATTCAGAATTGTATATATTTCGTATTGCGATTCAAATTGTGAAAAAATAAATGTGATTTTTGCGATTCAGAAAATATAAAGAAAAATTTGGGTTTTGCGATTCACAGTTGAAAATATCAAACCTTGCGATTGAAAATACCAACAAATAATAGATTTTTGCGATTCAGAGAGAAATAAATTCTACCTTTATATTCAAAATGTCAACAAATTTAGCAATTCAGTTACAAACATTGTGTCTTGACGAGGAAAATATCAACTTATAACAGTGTCTACCGAGAGTACAAACACAGAGACGAACGCTTCAAACATTAAGTCATGCGATTCAAAAAAAAAAAAAACCCACCATTTAAGTGAAAAATATTAAAAATGCTTTGCCCTTCAATGCTTTGGCCCTAAGTAGCGTCTTGCGTTTGAAAGACAAATAAAGTGATTGGAAAAAAATGAGCAAATGCCCAACAACTTGTTAATGGGAAAATGATTATCTCTCTCTCTCTCTCTCTCTCTCTCTCCTTTTGAACTTAAATAAAAGATAGAAAACAAATTAAACGAAGAAGAAAATAAGAGGAGAAGGAAGAGGAGAAAGAAAAGATTGAAAGGGGAGGAGGAGACAAAGAAGAAGAATGAGGATGCGTAGGAGGAAGAGGAGGAGGTAAAGGATACAGAAGAATAAGGAGGAGGCGGAGGAGGAGGGAGAAAAAGATAAAGAGGGAGGTGGGGCAGGGAGAAGGAAGAGAAGGAAGGAGAGGAGAAAGAGGAAAGAGAAAGAAGGAAAAGGAGGGAAAATACCAAAAAGAAATAGAATAAGAAAGAATAAGAAGCCCTATATCACAGAGCTTCCATAAAACTTGTCAAATTCTTTCCAGTTTCTCTCCTCTTCCTCTTTAGTCTTTCTTTACATTTCCCCCTTTTACTTTGTCCTTCCTTCTCTGTGATGGTTCAGTAAATAGTGGTTGATGATTGTGGTAGATGAGTTAATAACGATGGTGGTAGTTAAGTGCTTGAGGGCAAAATGGTGGAGAGAGAGAGAGAGAGAGAGAGATGGCATATGACTTAGGCATTTGTTGTGACTATGACAAGTGGTAATTTCAACACCGTCTCTCTCTCTCTAACTACCACCATTCTGTCCCAATACACACTGAGCTACCACTACCATCAACCACAATCGTTATGCATCCACCTACCCACTAACCACAACCGTTAACAACCAACCAATACTACAACAACTACTACCACCACCACCAACCAGCGCACACTCACACTAGCTTGAGCCAGACGCTACAACTCCAGTCTCTCCACCAGCCAGTAGTCGAGTTCTCAGCGAATCAGTCTGCCTCCAGCTGTGGTGGGGTGAGGACGTACGGTGCGCCCAGCTCCTTGTGATGAGTGGTGGACGGAACTTACATAGCAAAATACACCTCTACTGTGTTTTAACCGATACCAAAAAGTGATTAAAGTGTCTTAGTGGATAAAAACGTGATTAATCTTCGCCTCAACGACAGGAATAAGGAAAATTATGACGTCAACGCTTGCGAAAGAGGTAAAATAAGCGTGTTGTTTACGAACGCTTGCCACATGAGGGGTTGTGATACGTCAGCCAAGCGTTTTTCTAACTCAAAACAAATGCGGATTTTAAGATATAGTTTGTAGAATATTTCACGAGTTAAATGTCACCTGGAAGACACCGGGGGGAGAGTGAAGTGAACGTCGAGTTGTGAACGATGACAAGGTATTACATTGCACGGTGTAACATTCAGTAATAGTCGCCTCCTGCTCTGCACACGGCAACATTTTACATTCCTTGAGCTGTGAAACATTTGTCTCATTCGAACTCAACAAGATTCACATGTTATCATCACTGCAACATTCACAGCCACTCACCAATGCAACTTTTAGCAACATTCACAGCCCGGCAACCAACTTTAGCAACATTCGCAGCCCGGCAACCAACTTTTAGCAACATTCACAGCCACTCAACACTGCAGCATTCACACACTTTTCACATTCGAGTTATTTATTCACAAGAAACATCGAGTAAAGTCCAACAGGCTGGACTTAAAGTCACATCAAACACAACATCAAGTCCAGTTATAACACGTCACTGTTAACATATATCAGCCATAAGTCCAAAGTCCAATAACAAGAAAATATGCTTTGGACTTAACTACACCACATTCTTCATACACCTGGCCAAAAGTCCTACACCTTGGACTTGACTAAAGCATAAACAGAGTGCAGCAAGTCCCGTCCTCGGTGACTGGGTGACCGGTTGGCCTTGACATAATCCAGTTACCTCGCTTGGGTTTCACCGCCAACCGACCACCTGACCATCCGATCGATTATTACAATGAAGCAGTCGATAGAATGGGTCCGGATTTTGGGGAGTTCGGATAAAATGGGTTCTCTATGTGTCCGAATAAACGGGTCTTGACGGGAAGAATTCGGATAATCGTTTGGGGTCCTGCCAGGAATTCGGATAATCGGTTGGATCCTGATGAGATGAATTCGGTTAATCGTTTGAGTCCTGGCAGGAATTCGGATAATCGGGTGGATCCTGATGGGAAGAATTCAGATAATCAATTGTTCATTCGTGTACCCTGGATGTAACGGCCCGGATAAAAAGGTCTTGACAGAGACACTTCGGATAATCGGTTATCTATTTGTGTATCCCAGATGTAACAGTCCGGATAAATGGTTCTTTATTCGTATACCACAGATGTGAAGTTTCGAACACCCACTCTATAATAGTGAACCTTCATACGGTACTTTAAATATGAACCCCAGACGTAAGGGTTCGAAAAAAAGGTTCATCAACACTCTTAATGGTTCTTTAAATGTGAACCCCAGACGAACACTACCCTAAAACGTGAACCTCGGAGTCAAAGGGTTCAAATGTCTTTAAATACCAGTCACAGGTGTTTAAATCCCATAATCTCACAAGATCTTACGATACTTTTCACGATAACATTCTTACGATAATTTCCCTCCTTACGATATCTTTCTTTTTTACGATAATTTTTTTTTAATCACAAACGAAAAAACATCACCGATACACAATAGTTACTACGAGAGACAATAGTGGGCAATATGGCGTCGAAATAACACTATGACTCGACCGTAACTATAAATATGTTTGGGTCGATTCTCATAAATACGTAGAGTCTTCCGCCAAAATCGACGCCATATTTATTCTTAGTGTGTCTTTGTTTTTAACCTTTTGAAGAGAGAGAGAGAGAGAGAGAGAGAGAGACCCTCACAACCTGTATAACTGCTTTGCTACATTCCTATTCCCTGCTTCCCTCTTTACCCCCTTCCTCCTCCTCCTGCTTTTATTACCATTTATATCTATTATCTACTGTTTATCACTCTCTCTCTCCCTCTTCCACAAGGTCAGGGCCACTTTTTCTCTCTCTTATTCTTCTCTTCCTTCTCCCTCCTCCCCACACAACTTTCACCTCCTGTCTCACTCCGTCCTCCCTCCCATCACCACGTCCAAGGTCGGTTTCTCCTTTTCCTCTTCCAACACATTTCTCCTCTTCTTCCCTCTTCCTCCTCCTCTTCTACCTTCTGCATACAACTTTTACCTCCCCCTCTCTCCCCCTACCCACCCACAAGACCCTCCTCCCCCCACCACCTGGTCCCTCCCCCCCTCTCCCCTACCCACCCACCTGATCCCTCCCCCATTCACTGGTCCCTCTCCCCTACCCACCCACAAGATCCCTCCTCCCCACTCACTCGGTCCCTCTCCCCCTCTCACTCGCTCCCTCTCCCCCCCATAAGTCATAAGGCTTCAAAAATCACTAAACAAAACAGTAGAATGAAAGTGACGACAGATTCATACACCCGCTCCTGCTAAGTCATTCCTGCCGCTGTTACTTCCGTTCAGTTATTATTTTCTTATATAGACTAACTTATCTGTCTTGTAATGCCTTAATGATAAATGGAAATGTGTAATGGCAGTGTGTGTGTGTGTGTGTGTGTGTGTGTGTGTGTGTGTGTGTGTGTGTGTGTGTGTGTGTGTGTGTGTGTGTGTGTGTGTGTGTGTCCTTTCTAAAACACACAGCAGGTATATTCACTACAATAGGAAAACATTAAATTAAACTTAAACAATAAAATAGTTACTCTCTCTCTCTCCATACTCAACACAATACGCCAAAACCATTCAATTACTCATAAACAATAAACCAATCACCACTCAAATCACCCTCACTCTTCCTCGTAATCACCGTCAAACTCATGAATCATTATGGATATGACATTTAAAGCAAAGGTTATCCTTAATTATTCTCATTTCCTGAAAGCAGTAAATAGTAATTAGAGGCCATTTTTTTTAGTCCTGAATTTAGTTAAGGTTAGGACATACATACATACATACATACATACATACATACATACTTTATCCCTTCCCATATTCATACACAGACACCCTCAGTAATGCAAATACACATATTACACTACACATGCATTGCTTCCTTTCACACGTACATACATACATACACAAACATTATTACAAGCTGCCCGATTTCCACACACACACACACACACACACACAAATTTAACCCGTAAAGAACAAAGACATATATCTAACACTTATATACAACAGAGGGACATAAAATACAGACAGACACACAGACAGACACAGACAGACACACAGACAGACACACAGAAAGACACAGACAGAGATGACCATGAGTTATGTTCAATAATAACAAAGTCAATAACAGTTGTGTGTATATTCGTGAATTGCCCTGGACACACCCGAGCGCTTCTTGCTACAGCTGTTTCCTCTACACACATACAGGTCTATACATACACACACACATATATATATATACACCCATACGCACACACACACTACACCCACGTCACCACCTACACCCACATCATACAAATTCTTAACTACACCGTCATCCACACTCATCCACACCGTAAATATTCAACACAACACACCCGCTCCCACTACACCTACACACCCTACCACAGTTAGTGTAGACGTTAAGATAAAAAACGTACAGAAGACGATTAAGAGAGAACGTTAACCCTACCTTACGATAAATGGGTAACTATCGTATTTATCCTAACTTAACACTAGGATTTACCAAACATGGGTACATCTCCCACACCCCCCATAATAGTGTGATAGGGAGGATTACACATACTTGGATAGGGAGGATTACACATACTTGGATAGGGAGGATTACACATGGGTAGGATTACATATACTTGGATAGGGAGGATTACACATGGGTAGGATTACACATATTTGGAGAGGCAGGATTACATATACTTCCTTATATATCAAACGAGATTACTGTTTGGATTTGTTATATATTTACGAAATTATTGCATTTATTATAAAAGGATTAATTGGGATTTAATTACGTACTTTCGAGATTGATAAATAATCATTAATTTTAACAGGAAATAAAAAAAATATAAATTTTTTTCAAAGTTTAAAAATAATTAAAACAAATTGTGAATTGTTTTGAAAATGGTAACACCTTTGACCTCTGGATAACGTTCAGATGGATAAGTATGGTGATTGTAGGTTAACGTTCGGATAAATTACTAAACCGTGGATAACGTCTGGATATATGTGAAGTTGTGAATACAGTGTGGAAAATTTAGTGTTGGTCAAAGCCTGGATAAGTTGTGATAATCTGGATAAATAAGTGTTGGATAAGCTTAACTAAGTGATGGATAACGCCTAGAAAAGTTTTACTGATGGTGGATAAAATCTGGATATATCTAGTGAAATGGATAACGTCTGGATAAGTTTAGTGAGATGGAAAATGTTTGGATAAGTTGAGTTATGGGTAACGTCTGGATAATTTTAGTGAGTGATGGGTAACGTCTGGATAATTTTAGTGAGTGATGGATAACGTCTGAATAATTTAATGGGTGGTGGATAAAATCTGGATATATCTAATGAGTGATGGAAACGCCTGGATAAATTTAGTGCGTGATGCATAACGCCTGGATAAATTTAGTGCGTGATGCATAACGCCTGGATAAGTTTAGTGTGTAGTGGATAACGTCTGGATAAGTTTAGTGAGTGTTGGAAACTCCTGGATACATTTAGTGTGTGATGGATAACGCCTGGATAAATTTAGTGCGAGATGGATAACGCCTGGCTAAGTTTAGTGTGTAGTGGATATCGCCTGGATAAGTTTAGTGAGATGGAAAACGTCTGGATAAGTTTAGTGAGTGTTGGATAAAGTCAAGAGTAAACAAGTGATAGATATAGTGAGGATAAAGTTCAGGCATATCCAGTGAAAATATGGATAAAGTCGAGATATATCCAATAAAAGCGGGATAAAGACTGGATAATGGATATATGTAGCGAGTGATGGATAAAGTCCTAATATATTTAATACAGGGATAAAGTTGTTAATATTAGTGGATTATGGATAAAGTCTGGATTAAATTAATGAGTGAAAATATATGAAGTGAATAATGGATAAAAATCCATAAATATTCCAAAAAGTCGGATAAGTCCGGATATAATCAATAAAAGATAAGGTAAAATCCAACTTTATTCAACGAGTGAAGGATATCCGGATTATTAATGAACGTTGGATAAAGTCCAGATAAAGTCAGGATGTACACATTAAGTCCTGGATAGTGGTTGAAAAAGTCCAATTAGTCGGTTAATTATTTTCAATTACCGAAATATTGAAATTAATTGTTACATACAGAATTACGGAAAAACAGCATTACATCTCTGAATCAATTCCGGTTAAACGAATTCCGGATTATCGGATTTTTTGGAGTTCGGTTTAAGAATATGTTCGAGTTAGCGTTCAGACGTTAACCTCTGCTCGAAATACGATGTAAATAAGTCGAAATAAGACGAAAGAAGTCGAAATAAAACGAATTAAGACAAATTAAGTTGGAATACAGTAAGTCGAAATAAGAAAGTGAAAATAAGACGAAATAAGTAAAAATAAGAAATAAGAAAAAAATAGTGAATCGAATGAAAAACTCCAAAATAAATGACAATTACACATATTTTTCATTATACACAAATTATACATAATAGATTGGATATACCAGACAAACGTTCAAAGGATGGATAAAACGAGCATCAAGTGGATTAACGAACGAGTGGATATATCTTATACAAAGTGGATAAACCTACACCGCGTGGATATACGATGTGGATATTACGACTACTGGATAATGATGTCACTAAGCACCAATATGTGTCATAGGTAAGTGTTAACATGACAGCTGTTTGTTTGTTTGTTTGTTTATGGATAAGTGGATATGACAGGTGCTTGTTTATGGATAAGTGACAATGGCACCTGCTTGTTTATGGATAAGTGGATATGACAATTGTTTGCTAATGATTCAGTGACCATAACACCTGATTGTTTATGGATAAGTAACCATGACAGCTGTTTGTTTAAGGATAAGTGGATATGACAGGTGTTTGTTTATGGATAAGTGACCATAACACCTGTTTGCTTATGGATAAGTGACAATGGCAGCTGTTTATGGATAAGTGGATATGACAGCTGTTTATTGATAAGTGGATATGACAGCGGTTTGTTTATGGATAAGTGGATATGACACCTGCTTCTTTATGGAGGTGACCACTAACTCCATATGGAACAATGGATAAACAACGATTGGATAGTGGATAAGACAGTATATATTATGGATGGTGACATAGATAAAAACTATTTAAGGATTATGGATAAGTGTTTTGAGTTTAAAGATTGTGAAAATATATATAGACTGCAAGGTATGGATTATGGATAACCTAATCTATATAAGGAGTATGGATTAGGAATAGACAGAACCCAACGCATGAAATATGGATAAGCACCCCTATGGATTATAGATTCGTATACATACAAAACTTACAGATTAGGATAAACACCCCCCCCCCCAAATTTCCACCACTTGGATTACGAATTATGGATAAATACATATAAACCAAACTATGGATAATGGATAAATAACATAAACCTTATTTACTGTTAATATACATGTACATAATGACAAAAATATACGAATTATGGATAAAACAACTATGGATAAATAAGACCACGTATGGATAATGAATGAAAACGGTAATAAGTGGTGATAAACGAACAAAAAAAAGGACAAATGAAGATAATTATTGGAAGAACGATAAACTGAATGTGTGTGGTATAACGATAGATAATTATCGGGAATTATATCATGTACTTTAACGATAGATAATTATAGGGAATTATATCGTGTACTTTAACGTCAGATAATTATAGGGAATTAAATCATGTGCTTTAACGATAGATTATAGTGAATTATATCATGTACTTGATAGATAATTATAGGGAATTATATCATGTGTTATAACGATAGATAATTATAGGGAATTATATCATGTTTTAACGATAGATAATTATAGGGAATTATATCATGTACTTTAACAATAGACAATTATAGAATGATGTCAAGTGTGTCATAACATCCACATTATAGGGCGTTATAGAATAAATTATATACAAATTATTATACTAGTGATAATTTCTGTAATTATACTGTAAAATATAAGCCTCCCCTACCAATGAGATTATATTAAATTATACCACTAAATTAACTATTGTGTACAGGATGCCAATTATATGCATTAATATAATTAGTGTGACATCCTTGTAGTAGATTATAGTAATTATACAAATAATTAAGTGCAATTGATGTCATGTATCCTATAATTATGTTTTGTATGAAGTGTGCTATAATAGTGATAGATAATTAGGTAATTTAAGTGTTATCAAATGTATACCAAGATTATAGCAAATTATAGTATAAATTATATCAAATGTTATATATAGTGATAGAATATAGATAATTATATAAATGACATTAAGTACTATAATTGTGGTAGATTATATAGGTATAATTAGTGTGAATACAGATTAAATTATAGCAGAAATAAACCAGAAAAGTCATTACCGTTTTAATATTCAAATAAACCAAGATTATAGGTTACCACGTATATATTATAAACCAATAATCCATGCCTATAATTCAGGGATATTTAAAGACCAACCCGTCTTATCCCTGGATTAAATAAACCACAATATACAGTGAAACTTCTATTTAACGGTTTATATGGAGTTAAGTCCGTTATATCGAGGGTCCGTTAGACGTAGAACCCGCATATAACGGATTATGTGGAGAAAGAAGTCCGTTATATCGAAGGTCCATTAGATATAAAACCTCCATCTAACAAACTATATACAAATGAATGTTCGTTATATCGAGGGTCCATTAGATGTGAAATCCCATATAACGGAATAGATGAAGAGAAAATTCCGTTACAAGGAGGTAATTAATTCCTATAGTATAAACCCATTTAATTACATGTGGTTTATCAGGCAGAGATTAATAGCGTTTGTTTATGGACATCAAATCATAATTGGTTTAAATTAAAATTACTAAGTGTTTTAATATCCACTTAATAAACCACAAATAAAACACTACTACAAAAACACCGTGTTTTTTTTATTTAATTGATAAAAACATCGACCCAAACTCATCCGTCAGTTTAAAAAAAAAAGGTGTTTGTTTTAACTGGGATAAAAAGCTGAACTTAATCTGTCTTTTGTTAAGTCCGCCCTGAAATAAAAGCTCGTTTTCTTTTTGTTTTTCCCCCCTTTATGTAATTTTTTTTTTTACGCTAATTTGACAAAGAATCATTCTGACGTAATTTTTAGTATTTTATATATATATTTTTTTTCATCTGACCCAATTTACTGTTACTTATCTGTTAGTTATGGTCTACCGTTAGTCTGTTAATCTGTCACCCATCCGTTCTTTTTGTCAACCAACTTTTCTTCGTGTCAACCAACTTGTCTTTGCGTCAACCAACTTTTCTTTGCGCAAACCAACTGTTTTTTTAAGTGTCAATTACCGTTTATTTTTCTATGGAACAGCTGTGTTTACCGTCAACCAGACCTTCCTCAGTTTACCGTCAACCAGAACACCCTCACTTTACCGTCAACCAGACCTTCCTCACTTTACCGTCAACCAGACCTTCCTCACTTTACCGTCAACCAGACCTTACTTTACGTCAACCAGACCTTCCTCAGTTTACCGTCAACCAGAACACCCTCACTTTACCGTCAACCAGACCTTCCTCACTTTACCGTCAACCAGACCTTCCTCACTTTACCGTCAACCAGAACACCACTTTACCGTCAACCAGAACACCCTCACTTACCGTCAACCAGAACACCCTCACTTTACCAACCAGACCTTCCTCACTTTACCGTCAACCAGAACACCTCACTTTACCGTCAACCAGAACACCCTCACTTCTACTGGGTCAACCAGACCTTCCTCAATTTTACCGTCAACCAGGGACCTTCCCTCACTTTACCGTCAACCAGAACACCCTACTTTACCGTCAACCAGAACACCTCACTTACTGTCAACCAGACCTTCTCACTTGCTCGTCAACCAGACTCTCACTTTACCGTCAACCAGACCTTCCTCACTTTACCGTCAACCAGACCTTCCTCACTTTACCGTCAACCAGACCTTCCTCACTTTACCGTCAACCAGACCTTCCTCACTTTACCGTCAACCAGACCTTCCTCACTTTACCGTCAACCAGACCTTCCTCACTTTACCGTCAACCAGACCTTCCTCACTTTACCGTCAACCAGACCTTCCTCACTTTACCGTCAACCAGACCTTCCTCACTTTACCGTCAACCAGAACACCCTCACTTTACCGTCAACCAGACCTTCCTCACTTTACCGTCAACCAGAACACCTCACTTACCGTCAACTGTAGACCTTCTCACTTTTACCGTCAACCAGGACCCTTCCTCACTTTTACCGTCACCAGACCTTCCTTACTCTTTACCGTCAACTAGACCTTCCTCACTTTAATACTGTCAACCAGACCTTCCTTAATTTTACCGTCAACCAGACCTTCCTCATACTTTACCGTCGTCAACCAGACCTTTCCTCACTTTACTGTCAACCAGACTCTCACTTTACCGTCAACCAGACCTTCCTCACTCTTACCGTCCAGACCTTCTCACTTTACCGTCAACCAGACCTTCCTCACTTTACCGTCAACCAGAACACTTTCACTTTACCGTCAACCAGGCCTTCCCTACTTTTTACTGTCAACCAGACCTTCTCACTTTACCGTCAACCAGACCTTCCTCACTTTACCGTCAACCAGAACACCCCCACTTTACTGTCAACTTCAGACCTTTCTCACTTTACTGTCAACCAGACTTCTCACTTTACCGTCAACCAGAACACCCTCACTTTACCGTCAACCAGACCTTCCTCACTTTACCGTCAACCAGACCTTCCTCACTTTACCGTCAACCAGAACACCCTCACTTTACCGTCAACCAGGCCTTATAAGCGCGTTATCCCGTCCATAAGTCACTTTATCAGAGGGACTCGTTACTGAAGGTGATTAAAGTAAACATGCCATTGTGAGGCACTTAACTCAGCTCGTTAACTTCACTTATTACTTAATGAGGTTAGAGTATGTACGTCATCAAAGGTGATGGTGTGGGTGTGTGTGGGTGTGTGTGTGGGTGTGTGTGTGTGTGGGTGTGTGTGTGTGTGTGGGGTGGGTGTGTGTGTGTGTTAATGACTGACTGTACAACTTCCTTCCACAACTACTATTACTACTATGACGAACAGACTACTACTACCATTACTACTACTACTTTTTTTTTTTTTTTTTTTTTTTTTTCAACGTGGCCTCCAGCCTCCCCCAATAGCCACACCTTCGCCACCATTTATTTACCTTAATATTAACTATCCTAATACATAAGCAACTATCCTATCTGTGTTAAATTAGTTGAGCCGCAGATCGATGCGGCATTCGGTGACTGTAGCCTCATAGTCGATATCTGCAGCAGTTGACGGAGTAGGGGCAGAAGCTCTCGTTCCCCTGAGGCAGAGCAAAGCCGACCGAAGGAGAGAGAAGGACAGTCGACATCTCATCCAGGCTGTGACATAACTTCTGGGCTGCTGCTTCTGTTCGGAGATCAGCTCCGCGAGTCTGGCGTAGAAACATCTTGCGCTTGGGCCCATCCCACCAGAGGTTGTGAACACTAGCGGAGTGAAGCTGCCTTGATCGACATTTTGAATTCTCTCCCCATATGCCCTTCTCTTGTCGTTCTCGTTCCTCCTATGTGCAGCATCGAGAGCTAGGTTACGGTGACAAACTACTACTATTACAAGCTACAACAGGGTCCAGGAAACCGTAACTTTGAACAATAAAGATAAATATATATGGTTTGTTTGCCACACACACACACACACACACACACACACACACACACACACACACACACACACTCACTTCCATTTCCTTCCCTCAGAGTGTAAACGGGGACAATATTCTTTATAATAGCATGACCTACACACCTGTCCCACCGACGATGGAAGGGGTAAGGTGAGGCTAGGAAAGGTGGTTGAATGGGTGGGCGGCGGTGGGTGGGTGGGTGGGTGGGCGGCAGCACAAGGAGGGAAACACACGATGGTGAAACATTTAATTCAGCTGACTGATAGATCTTTCTTCCTGTCTCCCTCTCTCCCTTTCCTCACCCTTCTCCCTCCCTTTCCTACCTCCACCCCTCATCTGTCCCTCCTATCCCACCCATCTAATACCCTTCCATTCCCTACCTCCCTCCCATCCACTGCTTCACCTTCCCTCCCTCCCACCCCTCCTCCTTCCCTCCCTCCCACCCCTCCTCCTTCCCTCCCTCTTACACCCTCTCCAAAAACTCAAATACAAATCCTCAAATCCTGTAGAAAATTAAGACACATTTAGGCAAGGTTAGGTTAGGTTAGGTTAGGTTAGGTTGACTTTATTACGAAAGACAAAGAATGACGATGACTTCCCTGTGACGCTTGACAAGACAGGGGGAAACGGCTCCACCCACCACGCCCTACACACGCCCATTACAACACGCCACACGCACGCCCATAATACCACGTCACACGCACGCCCATAATACCACGTCACACGCACGCCCATTACAACACACCTCACGCACGCCCATACCACGCCACACGCACGCCCATTACACCACGCCACACGCACGCCCATTACAACAGACCACACGCACGCCCATAATACCACGCCACACGCACGCCCATTACACCACACCACACACACACATCCATCGTCTTACAAGCGACTGTTCCTACTTCACGCCCACGGCAACATACGCATTCCGCCCATGTTAATACGCCCACACACACACACTAAAAAAAAACAGTATCGGCCCAACTTTTACTCCAGATATGACCACCTAAACCTTAACTATCTATAAATGTTCTTTTCAACATAAACCTCCCGTAAAACATTTAAACCATTTCCTGATTCTCAAACTTTCATAAGTTTTTTTTTTCTCGTAAATAAAAATAAACATTAAATATTTCCTTGAGGTCGAGTCTCTGTATAATTTCGTCGCCATTTTGGATTTTATTTTCTGTTAAATCTCAAGTTTTACGAGGAAATTTAACTTACGAATTTTTTAGACCAATTCCACCTCTGTCGTATCTTGAGTCATGTTAACACTTACGAGAAAATTTTACCTTAAACCTTTGAGGATATTTTAAGCTTTTTTGTCGTATTTTTAAGTCACAAAAATTTCACCTTACGATTTTTTGAGACATTATTATTCGTGTTAGTTCTTGGTGTGTGTGTGTGCCTATTCCATGAGTTATTCCCTTTTTTACCTCTTCCTCTTCGTATTTCTAAATTCACATCAATTTTCCTTCCCCTTTCATTCTAAAATTCTCATAGATGTGTTTTTCTCTCTTCCTTCATTCTTCATTCATAATTATCCCCATTTACCATAGTTTCTTTCTCTGTCACTTCTTCCTCTCTCTCCTGTTATCCTTTCCCCTTCCTTTCTTCTTCAATTCTTCACTATCTTTTGTTATTCTGTTCCTTGTCTTATCCATCAAAACATTCGTCTTTGTTTCCATCCCACATCATCATCACCCTGTTCTATCTCTTCCTGTTATGCTTCTTCCCCTTTCTCTCTTTCACATGTCTTTCTTATTCTCTGTTTCCTTATCTTCTATTATCCTCTTTCCCCCAATTTGAGTTCTTCAATCTTCTGTTTCCTTTCTCTCCTCTCCTCTCCCTTTCCTCACCCCCTTTTCCTCTCCACATTTCCTGCCCTATCTTGTTTCCTTCTCACTCACTCTCTCCTCTTACGTTTTCTCTCTCCCCTTCTTTCTTTACCTCTCCTACACCCCTCTTCCTACCTCCTCCCTCTTCTAAGTATTCACACCGTTTTCCTTCCCCCATTCCTCCCCCAAGCTTAACTTCTCCTACCCCCATCTTCCTTCCCATCCCTCTATCCGTCTCCCCTCCCCACCCTTTCCTTCCTACCATCCCTCCCTTTCCTTCCCTACCCACCCTACTGTCTTTAATCCTGTTCCTCCCTTCCTCCTCACTTCCACCCCCCTCCTTCCCAAAAGCGTGGGAGAGGTAACTGGCCTCCCTAACAGGACTGACTGACTGTCTCCCACAACACTGACTGGCAAATGTAGTCTCCGTATGCTGCGCACTGACTGTTACTTACTTACACACACACACACACACACACACACACACAGCCACTATTGTACACAGGTGAGCGCCTGCAATTCCTTCATTAACGCTCAAGAAACACACTTGGGCAAAAGTTTTAAGAATCGTAATGAAGAGATTATTTTTGCTTCCGTCAGTCAGTGAGTCAGTCTGTATGTATGTATGTATGTATGTATGTATGTATGATGTATGTATGTATGTGTGTGTGTGTGTGTGTGAGGGTATAGAGGATAAACCAAGGTAATACGTGTTTTATGGTTCACACTCACCATAAAACACAATGAATGTTTTATGTTTTACCCGCCGCCTGCCCTTCTTAAACCAGCGCCAGTAGTAGCAATCAACACCGCCTGGCGTTCCCCATACCCCGTAATGACACCTTTTGGGTTTACGCCAGACTAAGGTTCGCCCGCCTTCCTTTTATGATACATATATATGATCCACACTATAACTGAAAGCCAACACGAGCAATCAACACCGCCTGGCGTACCCCTACACCCCATAATAACATGTTTATGAAGCTACGCTAGACTAACGTTCGCCCGCCTTCCTTTTAAGGTTCAGGCACACTAAGACTGAAAGCCAACACGAGCAATCACGAGCGTCTGGCGTTACACTACACCTCGTGATGAAACGTTAGCAGACCTGCGCCAGACGACTGTTCGCCCACCCACCTTCTACGGTAGCTATCTGTCTGTCTGTCTGCCTATCAATCAACGTCGTGGAACAGAGGAAAGAACAGGAGGAGGGAGGAGACTGATAAAAGGAGGAGTAACGAAAGGTGGGCATGAGAGAGAGAGAGAGAGAGAGAGAGAGAGAGAGAGAGAGAGAGAGAGAGAGAGAGAGCATCACCTGGGGTAGGAACAGGTAAACTAGTTAATTAGGCATCACAGGCAGGGTCAGGCCCTGTTCCATCCTTGCTGTATCTCTTCCACATACACCTTTTATCTACCTTCCTATTCCTACTTTTATCATTCTCTTCCTTCCCTTCCCACCCTCACAGATTTTTTTTTTTACTTTTCCACCCTCCCATACCCATTCCATCCAGCCTCACCACCCATTAATCCTACCCACCTCTCTCCTCTCACACTCACCATCTCACCATTCCCACCTCACCACCACTCACCCATCCCACCTCTCCCACATTTTAAATAACAGAGATGAGTCATAAGTCTTAATCTTGTTTTTTTATTTAAGACTTAAGTAGGGGTAAAGACTTCCTTGAGGGGGGGTTAGGAACGTAGGGGGGTGGGGACGAGGGTGGGGTGGGGACGTGAGGTGTGGTGGGGTGGGATGTACTCATACCTAGTTAGTCCGGCTCTACGTCCGGCTCTCTGGGTGCTTAACTAAGAGGTCCGGAGAGTCACTTTTACACACGCACGCAAACAAGACTGACCAGCACGCGCACGCAAACATCCATTCAATTCCTTGCACGCAAACAATCATTTCATTCCTCCATTCCTTACACGCAAACAATAACAAGGACACACCCACACGCAAACCAGCACACGAAAAAATAAGATACATTCACACACAAACAAGCATCAATTCCTTGCAAGCAAACAGACGCAAAAAATACACAGATACACTCAGGTAAAACATACATACATACATACATACATACATACATACATACCCCCCAAACAAACACACACAGTCACTCGGTCAGTCAGTCAGTCAGCGTCTCTCAATGGTGTCTTATATCCCACGCCATAACAGCTCCCCGTGCCTGTACATGACCACCTGTTAAATAAATACGTCAACAAACGCCATTCAGTATGTAGGTGTATATGTATGCATTAGCCACAATTAATACACGTACTGTAGGCACCACAGCTAAATACATACACTGTATATATATGCTCCACAATCACATATGCCTGTATGCACCATAACCGCGTGTAAGTATATGCACCAATATAATTAACTGATGTATACACCTATATATACACCATAATTACATAGGAATGCATGTACTATAAGTATGTATAATCATCATACTGTACATACACCATTAACAAACACATATACATACTATAACCATGTGTGTACGTATAGATGACTGCCATGTACGTAAGGTAACCATGTACGTATTTTTTCACATTAAACTGAGCGTATATTTTGTCTGTATACTGAAATATACACAGACCAGTCATGTATGTATGTATGTATGTATGTATGTATGTTTATGTATGTATGTGGGTGAAATTGCCATGTACGAACGATATCAACTTGTGTTCACCCCGTACATCACCTGGCACGCGCGCGCACACACACACACATCACCTGGCAGGCTCTGGGTCCGTGTTTTAAGCCCACGTACTGAAACGTCACTATGTACGCTGTCCTTTTATGGCCAATATTGTGGAATAGATGTTGATGGAAGAGTGTATGGAAGAGAGAGAGTCACATGTGGCAGACTCGTGATGTAAGGGGAGAGGGAGGGAAGGGGTGAGGTGGGAGGGAAGGGGTGAGGTGGGAGGGAAGGGGTGAGGTAGGAGTGAGTGGTGGGAGGGAGGAGAAGAGAGGGGTGAAGCAAAGAGAGAGAAAGAAGTGGGAGGGAGAGAGGGGCAAAAAGGGTGAGGAGGGGGAGGGAGGGAGGAGAAAAACTATTGCAATGGAGGAAAAATGGAAGAGGGTGGGAAGAGGGTTTTCAAGAGGCATTGAAGGAGGAGGAAAGAAAGGAAACGGAGGGAGGAGGAAGGGAGGAGTCAATCTGCAGCGTTGGCAGCCTGCAGTCCCTCCCCCCTTACCACACCCCCCACCCCCCTCTCAGGTAAACACTCTGCCCACGTCCCGTTTTCTATACACCCTCGCCAGGTGACCATCACACATCACCTTGAAAACACAAATATTTACACTTCATTTTCTCCTACGTAATATTAATGCCGAAATTATCTCCCTGATACACCTCTCCCTGATACACCTCTCCCTGAACTCTCCCTGATACAACTCTCCCTGAACTCTCCCTTTCGTTCTTCTGTCTTGTATTTACTCTCCCTCCCATCCTTTTTTTCTATCTCTGTCTCTTCCACCTTACCTTAGTCTTCACTCACTCTCTCTCTCTCTCTCTCTCTCTCTCTCTCGCTCTCTCTCTCTCTCTCTCTCTCTCTCTCTCTCTCTCTCTCTCTCTCTCTCTCTCCCTACTCCTCTTTCATCATCAAAGTGACACCTGCCAATCTCTCTTAGTCTCACAAACTCTCAGTTCTCTCTCTCTCTCACCTTCCTCTCTCTCTCCCTATAAACAGGTGTTCTTTACTCTCCCTGGTAACTCACCCATACTCTCCCTTCCCTTTAACTTGTCCCCTCTCTCCCTTAAATCTCTCTCCCTCCCTCTACCTGTCTCTCCCACACCTTTAAACCTCACCCCTCACTTCCCTTCAACACCCCCCCTCTCACCTTCCTTCACCTGCCTTCCCACTTCCAACGCGTCTTACCTGTTCTGCCTAACACGACAGGTAACTTTCACCAGGTGTGTGTGTGTGTGTGTGTGTGTGTGTGTGATGTTTCATGAACGTACTAACTCATGTATGTATGTATGTAGTTTCGTAACGCCAGACTAAACGTTCAACTTGCCGTTTATCCTCACACACACACACACACACACACACACACACACACACACACACACACACACACACACACACACACACACACACACTTTTCGGAGAGCAACGCCAGACGAAATGTACGCCAGACGTCTGCCTTCATTGGCGATGTTTTTATGGCAGGTGCAGCAGCAAGAGTCGCCAGCAGGTCAGGTAAGGGTTCAAGGCGAACACTGAGCCAGCCAGGTTCACTTTCACGACGGTCGAGCTGAAATGAACCCCGGCTTCGTCCATGACTTGTATCTGAACCCTGAGTCTCCAAGGATCGTAAGTTCAGTTTTCCTCGTAAATGGAGTCAAGATATTTTAAGTTAAATATTCCTCGTTAACAGTCGTATAAAATGTCATCAATTATGGGATTTACAAGTATAACACAAAGTCCCCCAACATGGCATCAAAATTACCCCGAGACTCGACCTTAACTAGACACGATTTTCTGATTTACCCACACACACACACACACACACACACACACGTCAAAATGGTGTCAGAATTATCCTGTACCTCGGTCAGATATGAATCTCTGTCAATACCGCTGTTGTAGTGAGGTGTTAGCTGTGGTGGTAGATGTTAGCTATGGTGAATTTTAGCTGTGGTGGGTGGATATTAGGAATAACCAGTGGTGAATGTCAACTATTGACAGTGGATATTGGCACAACCCAATTGGTGAATGTTAGCACAATGGTGGTGAATGTTAACTGTGGTGGTGGATATTAAGTGTAGTGGTGAATGTTAACTGTGGTGGTGGATGTTAGCTGTGGTGGTGGATGTTAGCTGTGGTGGTGAATTTTAGCTGTGGTGGTGGATATTAAGTGTAGTGGTGAATGTCAACTGTGGTGGTGGATATTAAGTGTAGTGGTGAATGTTAGCTGTGGTGGTAAATGTTAGCTGCGCCAGTGCATGTTTAAAGCCTTGTAAGTGAGCAGAGATTAAGCTTCCTGAAACTGTGTGAGGAACTAAAGTAAGACTGATGTCAACTAAGCTTTGGATCAGCTTGAAGAGTGGAGAATTAGGTCAGCTTGGTGGAGAAGGAAGATGGGAACAGCAAATACAACAAGGACAGCAAGAGGAGGAAGAGGAAGGGAGGATGAAGGGAAAAGGAAGAGGAGAAACGGAAGGAGGAGGAAGGGGAGAGGAGAAGGAAGGGAAGAGGAGGAGGAATAGCGGTAGGAGTAAGGGGGAAAGGGGGAGGAGGTGGAATAGGAACAGCAAATAGAAGGATAGCAGCAGGGAATAGGAAGAATAAGAAGAGGAGGAGGAAGGGGGAGGGAAGCAGAGGAATATGGGGAGGGGAGGAAGAGGAAGGAAGGGAGGAGGAAGGAAGGGGAGGAGAAGAGGAAGGGAGGGAGGGGGAGGACATCAATAACAGCAGGGGGAGTCGAGGGAAGAGGAGGCAGGACTAAGTGACCCCAGCAACTTGTGTTAAGGAGTTGTCGTGGGTCTGGCAACAGTGGTCTTCCCCCTCCCCTCCCCCTCTCTCCTCGCCGCAAGCACCGTGTGTGTGTGTGTGTTTGTCTGTGTGTGTCTTATGCTCTTATGTGGCAATACCGCGCAGCACCTCACACACGCACACACACACAGGGTGTACATGTGTATGCCCTGGTGTGGCAACACTCTAGCATCCACCACCGCCAACCAATACGACTCAAAGCCACGAGGGTATATCGCTAATCTGGCAACACCCATTTCCTCCCGCCCACACCCACCTGAACCTCCCACCCACACCCACCTAAACCACCCACCCACATCCATCTGAACCACCCACCCACACCCACCTGAACCTCCCACCCACACCCACCTCCAAACCTCTCACCCACACCCATCTGAACCACCCACCCACACCCACCTGAACCTCCCACCCACCACCCAAACCTCTCACCCACACCCACCTAAACCACCCCCACACCCACCTAAACCTCTCACCCACACCCATCTGAACCACCAATCACACCCACCTAAACCTCTCACCCACACCCATCTATCTACCTATCCGCCCACCCACACCCACACCCACCCACCCATCCACCCACTCCATTACAATACGTGTTCCAACATCATCCAACACAGCAGAAATTCCCCACCAAGATGACGTCACCGAGTAAAGAATGTGGCCAGCTTACACTGAAACTACGACAAAATTACCCAGGGAAAAATACCTACTTTGGTCGGTTTCCTGATTAGTAGATAATTTCCCCAGATAGTAAAAATTTCCCCATAGTAAGAATGTCCTCAGATAGTCAAAATTTCCCAGATACTAAGAATTTCCTCAGATAGTAAGAATTTCCCCATAGTAAGAATTTCCCTAGATAGTAAAAACTTCCCTAGATAGTAAGAATTTCCCCAGACAGTAAGGGGAAATACCTACTTTGGTCTATTTCCTGAAGAACAAGAATCAAATCCCCAATTTCAGAATAAACTTTAAAAAAATAAACCTGAATATCAACGAACAAACTTTATATCCATGACTTCCTGAATAAACTTTGGACTGTACTTTATGAATAAACTTTTGTTAATAATTTCTGCCTGTTGTTTCATTTACCCGCTTATGATACTTTTTACTAGCAAAAAATATTACTTTACGAAGAAAGAAATACATTACATTTTACTTACCATGAAAATATATAGTTTATACTTCCAAATAATAATATTACTTTTCACTAAAAAAAATATTTATTACCTTTTACTTACAAAGAAAAATATTACTTTTTGCTTACATGAAAAATTATTACTTTTACCTCGACATAACGTGTACAAAATATCCACAAACTGGTTGGGTTAGGTTAGGTTAGGTTAGGTTTGTTCAAGTGTTATCAGATACATATAATCCTTATACAGTGTTACCAGAAACGAACACGATCCTTATACAAGGTTACCACGAGTCAAACATGATCATAAAACAGTGTTACCAGAAACAAACGCGGTCATAAAACAGTGTTACCAGAAACAAACGCGGTCATAAAACAGTGTTACCAGAAACAAACGCGGTCATAGAACAGTGTTACCAGAAACAAACGCGGTCATAAAACAGTGTTACCAGAAACAAACGCGGTCATAAAACAGTGTTACCAGAAACAAACGCGGTCATAAAACAGTGTTACCAGAAACAAACGCGGTCATAAAACAGTGTTACCAGAAACAAACGCGGTCATAAAACAGTGTTACCAGAAACAAACGCGGTCATAAAACAGTGTTACCAGAAACAAACGCGGTCATAAAACAGTGTTACCAGAAACAAACGCGGTCATAAAACAGTGTTACCAGAAACAAACGCGGTCATAAAACAGTGTTACCAGAAACAAACGCGGTCATAAACAGTGTTACCAGAAACAAACGCGGTCATAAACAGTAAGAAACAGTGTTACCAGAAACAAACGCGGTCATAAAACAGTGTTACCAGAAACAAACGCGGTCATAAAACAGTGTTACCAGAACAAAAGCCAAGGGCGTCTTCGCTGGACAGGAAGTCTGTGAAACGAGGAAGAATGTGGCTTTATATGGCAACACCTTAGGGAGAGGAGGAGCATGGGAGGAGGGTGAGGAGGAAGGGGAAGGGAGGAGAAAGGAGAAGTGGAAGGAGTAAAGAGAGGAGAGAGAGAGGGTGGAGAGGAAGAAGTGGAATGAGGGAAGAGAAGGAGGGAGGAGGAAAGAGGATGAGGAGGTGGAGGTGGCTGGCATACGTGCGAGAGAGAGAGAGAGAGAGACAGGTGTGGGGAGGAATTAAGGGGAGGGTTGACCTGGGTATGGGGCACTGTATTTGGCAGGTAGACAGTGCCACTCCTCGTATAATGGCACTATATAAGGGTTATAGTGCCCCAATGACAACAGTTGAGTGCCAGAAGGGTAATGTGGGGTCAGATAACGGTACAGACCCAACAGATAACCGACCCAACAGACAACGGTAAAGGAAGTCAACAGATAACGGTACAGACCCAACAGACAACGGTAAGAGTCAACAGATAACGTACAGACCCAACAGATAACGGTACAGACCCAACAGATAACAGTACAGAGATAACGGTACAGACCCAACAGATAACGGTACAGACCCAACAGATAACAGTACAGACCCAACAGATAACAGTACAGACCCAACAGATAACAGTACAGACCCAACAGATAACGGTAACGGTACAGACCCAACAGATAACGGTACAGACCCAACAGACAACGGTACAGACCCAACAGATAACGGTACAGACCCAACAGACAACAGTACAGTACAGACCCAACAGACAACTACAGACCCAACAGATAACGGTACAGACCCAACAGATAACGGTACAGACCCAACAGATAACAGTACAGACCCAACAGATAACGGTACAGACCCAACAGATAACGGTACAAACCCAACAGACAATGGTAAAGAGTCAACAGACAACGGTACAGACCCAACAGAGGTACAGACCCAACAGATAACGGTACAGACCCAAAAGATAACGGTACAGACCCAACAGATAACGGTACAGACCCAACAGATAACGGTACAGACCCAACAGATAACGGTACAGACCCAACAGATAACGTACAGACCCAACAGATAACGGTACAGACCCAACAGATATCCGGGTACAGACCAACAGATAACGGTACAGACCCAACAGATACGGTACAGACCCAGATAACGGTACAGACCCAACAGATAACGGTACAGACCCAACAGATAACGGTACAGACCCAACAGATAACGCAGAAGGTACAGACCCAACAGATAACGGTACAGACCCAACAGATAACGGTACAGACCCAACAGATAACGGTACAGACCCAACAGATAACGGTACAGACCCAACAGATAACGGTACAGACCCAACAGATAACGGTACAGACCCAACAGATAACGGTACAGACCCAACAGATAACGGTACAGACCCAACAGATAACGTACAGACCCAACAGATAACGGGTACAGACCCAACAGACAATAACGGTACAGACCCAACAGATAACGGTACAGACCCAACAGATAACGGTACAGACCAACAGATAACGGTACAGACCCAACAGATAACGGTACAGACCCAACAGATAACGGTACAGACCCAAGATAACAACAGATAACGGTACAGACCCAACAGATAACGGTACAGACCCAACAGATAACGGTACAGACCAACAGATAACGGTACAGACCCAACAGATAACGGTACAGCCAGATAAGCGTCAACGATAGGTACCAACAGATAACGGTACAGACCAACAGATAACGTACAGACACCTAACAGGATAATGGCACAGACCCCAACAGATAACGGTGTATAGACCCAACAGACAATGGTATAGGACCTCAATAGATAACGGTACAGACCCCAACAGATAATTTGCATAGACCTAACAGATAACGGTATGAAGACCAACAGATAACGGTACAGACCCAACAGATAACGGTACAGACCCAAATAGATAACGGTACAGACCAACAGATAACGGTACAGACCCAACAGATAACGGTACAGACCTACCAGGATAACGGTACAGACTCAACAGATAATTTGCACAGACCTAACAGATAACGGTACAGACCCAACAGATAACGGTACAGACCTTAACAACAGATAACGGTACAGACCCAACAGATAACGGTACAGACCCAACAGACAACGGTACAGACCCAACAGATAACGGTACAGACCCAACAGATAACGGTACAGACCCAACAGATAACGGTACAGACCTAACAGACGAACGTAAAAAGGATTCAACAGATAACGGTAGAAGCAGACTCAACAGATAACGGTACAGACCCAACAGATAACGGTACAGACTCAACAGATAACGGTAACAGACCCAACAGATAACGGTACAGACCCAAATAGATAACGGTACAGACCCAACAGATAACGGTACAGACCAACAGATAACGGCAGGTACAGACCCAACAGATAACGGTACAGACCCAACAGATAACGGTACAAGACCCAACAGATAACGGTATGACCCAACAGATAACGGTACAGACCCAACAGATAACGGTACAGACCCAACAGACAACGGTACAGACCCAACAGATAACTATAGTGAGCTTTGTCAGATCAACTAGCGCCAGTAGAAAAACATACACCCATGAGATTGTTGTTTGTAAATGAACGGTGTTATCGCCCCAGGATTATCTTTGACAATCACACGATGTTGCTGGGTTCATATGCATCAGTCTCTGTGACAGTTTTGGTCTGGCGGAGGTAATGAGGATTGTCGACCAAACCTTGTTTCTCCAGAATTATGTCACATATAACAGCAGCACTACAGACCTGTGGTACCACTGCATTCCAGGTTGGATACACTCAGGTCGACCTATGACTTGACTTTTGCCTGCCAATGACGTGAGCTGGTGACCTACAACCGCACCCAGCTAAGACACCTGGCCAGACCACACCCGTACACAATTATCCAGATCAAACCAGCTTTAGTGTTAATTGTTAGAGGTCAGAAGCCACAGCTGAATTTCACATAAAAGGCCCTGGGTTATGTCCCGTCCACGGGCATTATCTTTATCATTATCATTCTGGTCAGGACTGATTCTTGGCCCTGACCTGCTTATCTCTCCTGTCTGGGGCTGCCACCGGTCTTACCAAGGAGAGTCACGTTCACCAAGGAGAGTCACGCACGTCCCTCCTCCCCCAGGTCGGGAGGGAACTCCTGACCAGATGGCATCGTTGGGGCCACAGACTCTCCCTGTGATGAAGGCAGCCCAGCCAGCACTCACTGGGGCCTGCGCCAGGGCACACGGAGTCTGCCCAGAACGTCCTAGGTGAGTTACATCTACTGTGGGAAGTATTCATTCAGGTGTGCATCTGAGAGTCACAACGTAAACATAATGTGTTAGTACCCCGATATAATAGTGATATTAATGTGTCCATGTCATTGAGTGAAGTAATAAATAATTAAATAAGAGTGTTTAACAAGTTGTCCTTTAAGAAGTAATATACGTGTATTGACATACGATAAGATAAGGGTAGTGACGCGCAAATAACATCCAGGCCACGCCAACAAGTTTCCTATCTTTACATTTCTACTCCTATATATATATATCTTCTCTTCTGTTTATTCTGTCTCATTACATTGGCGGCAGCGAACTATGACGTTAACCCACGCTCCCCTCATCCCTTGTTATTGGTAACAATGTACTTAACGTAAACCCGTGCCCTCCCCCGTTAGCCATAACACCTGGCTCGTTAGTTCAAAAGTGCGTGATAAGAAGTTCCTGCGTAGTAGCGTGAAAAGTGTCCTAGTGTGTCACCGTTACAGCTCAAGTAAATGTCTCTCGTCGTGGTAGGCGCGAATTTTTACTAGAAATATGTTCAGTGCTTAACGTAATTTCTCAGTGTCACCCGCTATCTGTGGCATTCTCAGTAGCCCAAGTGCAGTTTGATTGTTGGTCAGTGTTAAATGTAGCCATTGTGTTTCAGTGATGAAAGCGGTGTCTGTACTAACTGTTATAACTTAACATGTCTTTTAACCTACATCCTCCTCCCTGTCCTAATCCTTACCTCACCCTCCTTACCCTTCCTCCCATCCCTGCCCTGCCCTGCCCCGCCCCTCCGTTCTGTGCACCTCCCCGCCCCGCGAAGCCTAGGTCTGGCCCGATCAACCGCGCCTCGGCTCCTCCCCACCTCACCCGCAACGCACCAGCCTGGCTGGGCCTGGCCAGCCTCGCCTCGCCCCGCGCCGCCCTGCCGCCCCACCCCGCTCGGGTGACCTCACGTCCTTCTGACCTGCCCCGCCTCGCTTGACCACACTGATTCCCCGTCTTTTGTCCCGTGAGCTGTGTGTTGATGATGATGGTTAATATAAAGTAATATTGCGATGAATGCAGAGCTTCACTCAGTGTATTTTTATGCTATTATGATTTGTGATGTACTCTTTGACGCGCAGTGATAAATGATATTTAGTGTAGTGCGCAGAGCTTCACTCCCCGACCCAGCCTGATGAGAACATTGTCGTGACGGAAATGATAGTTGCCAAACATTGACGTATCGTATAAAGTAAACTTTTTTTTGGCGAATGCACTTCCAACTAATCCATCACCCCTTTAGGATTGTTTCTCTGTCAAATGTCACTCACAGTACCACCCATGGCCAGCCGGACGTCAACCACAGTACATACGAGCAGAGAAGAACCAGCATGATGAAAGCAGCGTGATGAATGCAGCGTGATGAAGGCAGCACGAAACCCACCACACACCACGTCACTTCTTTCAAGTCCTCCTTTGGTATAGGATTAAGAAGATTTTATATTTTTCTACTTTAGGAAGTAAGGAGTGTGGAATGGATCGCCACACAACGAACCCTGGTGAGCCCAGCCAGGGAGGGATTCACCACTGTGGAAGGTGTAAGACAGGACGGTCTTTGGTCTCGCCGACACTCACGTACGGAGGGCGAGCCCTGGTCCGCGGAACCTGCCTTACAGTCATCTAAGGAGACGACAGCCCAAACAGTGGACCGGCTTTCATCCCGGCCGGAGAGGGCCGTCGGCAGATGAACAGAAAATCGTCTGGAATATGTTGAAAATGATGATGTTGCAGAGAAGAAATGCAGATGAAGCAGAAAAATTCATCTGGAATATGACGGAAAACGAAGATATATAAAGAAACTCAGATGGAGCAGAAAAATTCATCTGGAATATGACGGAAAACGAAGATGTATAAAGAAACTCAGATGGAGCAGAAAAATTCATCTGAAATATGAAAATGAAGATGTATAGAGGAAGAACGCAGATGGGACAGAAAACTCGTCTGGAAGAGTATAGAAACCAGGAGGAAGGGAGAAGAAGTCAGAAGGTGTGGAGAAACGACCTACAAGGTGCGGTATGTGAAGGAAGAAGACAGAAGACAGAAGATGTGCTATGTGAAGAAAGAAGACAGAAGATGTGCTGTCCTGACATCACAAGAAAGCCGATGATGAAGGACCAACCGACTACAGCTGCTGAGCTGCCGCCATCCCCTGTTTTTCAGATACCAGCCGGATGGAAGACGTGAGCTATGCCGGACCCAACTAATGTACTGATGTTGTTGATGTATAATAAAAAGATATCAATACCCTAATATGTGAAGTAGGAACATTTTTTGTGTATTTTGAAGTATTTTCTCTGATTTTTGTTGATGTTTACTACAAAGAATGTCTTTTTTTTAGTCTCACTTTTTTCTATGAGTTCATTTGATCAATGTCTTGGACTATGAAACACGATGTTGTAGCTATATTACTGACTGAGATGAATTATTATTTTGACATGGAAATGTAACACCTGCTATTGTTTGTAGAATGTGATTTGCAAGGTTGCCTCGGACACTATGCTACATATGAAGGATTTTTTCATTCTATGTTCACTTGCTATGTTTCCTTTTTCTCCTGGCATAGAAGCTTTGATCTTGGCGGGAGGTATAGTGAGCTTTGTCAGATCAAACTAGCGCCAGTAGAAAAACATACACCTATGAGATTGTTGTTTGTAAATGTGAAACTATGTTATCGCCCCAGGGATTATCTTTGATACCACACGTGATGTTGCTGTCTATATGTGGCATCAGTCTCTGTGATGAAGCTTTGGTCTTGGCGGGAGGTGTAATGAGTGATTGTCAGACCAAACCTTACAGCCCAGAATTATGTCACATATAACAGCAAGTACACCACAGACCTCGTGGTACCACCGCATTCCAGGTTGACACACCTCAGGTCGACCCTAGGGACTTGACCTGGTCCGCTAATGACGTGAGCCGGTGACCTACAACCGCACCTAGCCAAGACACCTGGCCAGGACCACACCTGCACACAATTATCCAGATCAAACCAGTTTAGTGTTAATTGTTAGAGGTCAAAAGCCGGCTGGGCCGACCCCATATAAAGGCCCTACAGTTCCGTCCACGGGCATTAACTTTATCATTATCATTCTGGTCAGACTGATTCTCATTCTGGACCCTGTCATCTCTCTCCCGTTCGGGTCGTCACTCGGTTCACTAAGGAGAGTCACGCACGTCCCCTCCCCAGGTCGGGAGGGAGACCGCCCGACCAGACGGCATCGCCAGCTAAGCAGACTCTCCCTGTGATGAAGGCAGCCCAGCCAGCACTCACTGGGCCTACGCCAGGGTACACGTGAGTCTTGTCAGAACGTCCTAGGGTGAGTTACCTACTGTGGGAAGTGTATTCATTCAGGTGTGTCCGAGAGTCAGTTAACGTAAAGCATAATGTGTTAGTACCCCGATATAATAGTGATATTAATGTGTCCATGTCATTGAGTGAAGTAATAAATAATTGTATCAAGAGGTGTTTAACAAGTTGTCCCTTTAAGAAGTAATATACGTGTATTGACATACGAGATAAGATAAGCGTAGTGACGCTGTGCAAATAACATCCAGGCCACGCTACCAAGTTTCCTATCTTTACATTTCTACTCCTATATATATATATCTTCCTCTTCTCTGTTTATTCTGTCTCATTACATAACGCAGGTTGAGACTCAACAGATAACGGTACAGACCCAACAGATAACGGTATGAGACCCAACAGACAACGGTACAGACCCAACAGATAACGGTACAGACCCAACAGATAACGGTACAGACCTAACAGATAACGGTACAGACCCAACACAGATAACGGTACAGACCCAACAGATAACGGTACAGACCCAACAGATAACGGTACAGACCCAACAGATAACGGTACAGACCCAACAGACAACGGTACAGACCCAACAGATAACGGTACAGACCCAACAGACAACGGTACAGACCCAACAGATAACGGTACAGACCCAACAGATAACGGTACAGACTCCAACAGATAACGGTACAGACCCAACAGACAACGGTACAGACCCAACAGATAACGGTGTACAGACCCAACAGATAACGGCAGACCCAACAGATAACGGTACAGACTCCAACAGACAACGGTACAGACCCAACAGATAACGGTACAGACTCAACAGACAACGGTAGCAGACCCAACAGATAACGGTACAGACCCAACAGATAACGGTACAGACCCAACAGATAACGGTACAGACCCAACAGACAATGGTGAAGAGTCAACAGACAACGGTACAGACCAACAGACAACCTAACCTAACTCCCAATCCAAATCTAATCTAATCAAAACCTAACCCAACCAAACCTTGTCTAACCTAATCTAACACTCAATTGTTTCCCTAACCTACCTGGCGAAACAAGTCAACACGACGCACCTGGATTCCTAAACTTCTCTCATTATAGACCTTTAGACACACACACACACACACACACACACACACACACACACACACACACACACACACACACACACACACACACACACACAACAAAAACACAAAATCACTCATAAACAGCAAAAAAAAAAAAATTACTCACAAACACACAATCACCCCACAAAAAAACAAACACGATCCACCAACAAACACACAAACAACTATAATTACCTCAACAAGGACCATCACTACAGCATAATGATTTCTGGGTAAACAAAGTGAAGTTATTTATTAATTAAAAAGTTCAGTCAACCTAAAGGTAATCATTGTCTGGTTCTTATTTCACGTCAACTATAACCTGACCTGACCTAACCCGACCTAACCTTATCTAACCCAACCTAACCTGATTCAACCCAACCTAACTCAATCAAATACATTCCAATCTAACCCAAACCAACCTGACCTGACCTGACCTGACCTGACCTAACCCAACCTGACCTAACATAATGCAACCTGACCTAATCTAATCTAGCCTGACCTGACCTGACCTAACCTTTATACAATAGTACATTGGCGTATCATTCCACTTGTATTGTGTATAAATTTATGTATAGTGATGTATACATATTTCCGGTAGTCAGACATGTATATTGTAATGTATGTATAGTATTGTATGCATATTTCCGGTTATTAGATATTTATGTGTATTTTAAATTGTGTATGGAATGTATACTTTAGAATATCTTGACTCATGTATACCTTCAATTTATATATGAATAATGTATGATGATGATGACGATAATGATGATGATATTGACGATAATGACGACAATGACGACGATGATGATGACGATAATGATGATGATATTTTCTCGCCATCTTGGTTTCTTCTTTTCACTTTTGCCTTTAAACTGAATGAAGAAATGTCGACAAACAATTAAGGAGGAGGAAAGAAGGTGAAGGAGGGAAGGAGGAGAAACAGGATGAAGGGAAGGGGAGAGATGAAAGGAGGAGGAGGGGGAGGGGGAAAGGGGGAGAAGCAGGAGGAGGAGGAAGAGGAGAAGGAGGATGAAGGAGGAGGAGGAGGAGAAACAGGATGAAGGGAAGGGGAGAGATGAAAGGAAAAGGAGGAGGGGGAGGGGGAAAGGGGGAGAAGCAGGAGGAGGAGGAAGAGGAGCAAGACATAACCACCAAAGCTTCCCTTAAAACATCAACATCAATCAACTGTAAACAAACACAGATCAAATAAATTCCAACAACAAAATCAACAAAACATTCAACTTGCAACACAAAAATACCCAATTACATTATCTTGCAATATCAATCAAGCATACACCTTACTCACACCAATATTGCAATCGAGGGTCAAACGCCAAATGTCTGAATCAAGTTGCAAAGACAATATTTAAATGAACTTGCAACATCGGCTTTTGCAAACTTTCAACGGGGGCTTAATTAAATCACCTTCATGTTGCATAATCCAAGACTCGGCTCAGTTTTCCAAGACCCAAGACCTAAGTTCCTCTTTCCTCTTCGCTAATAAACTTAACTCAATATTATGCAATTTAAAATTCATCAACTTTTCATATCAACAGCAAAACCACATCATCTTGCAATATCAATTGCAAAAAACCTTATCAACTTGCAATATCAACAACAAAAACCTCATCAACTTGCAATATCAACAACAAAATGCAATTAAACCAGCAAAAAACGTGATATTTGCAACACAAACCCACTTGCAACTTCACAATCAACTGCAGACTCAAGGCAAATCTGACATTTCAATTAAATATGCAACTTGCAATATTAACACGGGAATAAACTTCAGCAGCGAACACCACAAAACAACAAATTTAAAAAACATTTGCAACATCAACATTATAATGAACTTAATGCAACTTGCAATCAGACTCGTGTTGCAAAGAGAGAAATATTACGTGAAATACTTCCGCCTACATGATTAATATACTATAACAAGTATGATGCTTCGCTAAGTCTTATATTGATGTATAAGGCTAATTTCTTGGCTTACATTATATATAAAGAATTATTATTATTATTAGCAGCAGTAGTAGTAGTAGTAGTAGTAGTAGTAGTAGTAATAGTAGTAATAGTAGTAGTAGAAGCAATTGTAGTATGTAGTAATTTTTTTATTACTATTATTACTTTACCATTATTATTTCATTTCCATTATTATCATCGTCATCATCATTACTGTATTATTATTATTATTATTATTATTATTATTTCAGCAATGTTACATAGTAGTTCACATTAAATCAGGGATATGCACTTGAATCCGGGTTCGAAATTACAGGGGAAAAAATTTTACGGGTCAATTTACACAGAATTATAGGCGATTATACACACATCGCTTATATGAGTTCACATGGGATAACACCACACTGTGAACCTATAATTATGGGTTCAAATGTTGGGTTCAATGGTGCCATGGGCTCATATATAAGGGGTTCAATGGTGCCACGGGTTCATATGAGGGGTTCAATGGTAGCATGGGTTCATATGAGGGGTTCAATGGTACCATGGGTTCATATTAGGTGGTGCCATGGGTTCATACCAGAGATTTAACCAGACACAATAACCCCAAAAATACATAATAATTTGATCGAACAGCTGACCTGAAATATACAACACAATACAGCATACATGTATTGATCCTGTGCTGTACTGGGATGTATTAAATTATGTAACCTCAGGAAATACGATGATCCTGAATTCTTTAATGTAACCTGAGTTTCCTGTATTTGTCCCTGTACTTCCTGTATTGACTGTAACGAGAATAAAACATCTGTACCCCTAGTAGTTTCTGTAACATAACTGCTGTATCTCAATAAAGTACAATTATATCTGTAACTGTATTAATATATGTGCCTGTAATTATACTGTAACTTCTGATGCCCATACAATAAAATGGAAAACTGAAATTTATGGTTTTGTAGTCGAGTCGAGTCCGATTACAAAAAATACCGCTGTAACTGTACCAATAAACCCACCTGTAACTATACTGTAATATCTATCAAAAATACAAAAAAAATGAAAATAATAACTTCCTATAACGAGAGACAAACCTGTAACTACTGTATTTTCAATTACAAAATAAAAAAATTGACCTTGTATAGAAAAATGACACTAATTACCTTACCTGTATAGCACACCTGTAATTTACCTCTCACATCTAACCATATAAACACAAATTATTATTAACCTAAAAAAATAAAATAAAATACAAATTAAAAATAATAAAAAGGTCGATACAAAAGCCCATCAAGTGAAGCATCCATCATGGCGGCTCATGATCTAATTTCCCCTAAAAAACACAATTTCCCTTAAAGAAAGACCTAATTCCCCCCCAAAAAAAAATACCTAATTTCCCCCCCCCCAAAAAAAAATACCTAATTTCCCCTAAAACACATAATTTCCCCTAAAAAAGACCTAATTTCCTCAAAAAAAAAGTCAAACAAACCAAATTTTCCCTATTAGTAAGGGAAATTTTGTAGCCAGAATCCCATATCTTAGAAGAGTGAGTGGCAGCTTGTGGGAGCATTGTGTAGTGGCTGAGGCCTTTGTGTGTGTGTGTGTGTGTGTGTGTGTGTGTGTGTGTGTGTGTGTGTGTGTGTGTCCTTACAGCTGAATACACAACCAACAAATATTGATAAATAATAGTAAAAACAGCACCACAATCACCAGTACACCCACTCACACCACCACCACAATCACCATCACCACAATCACCAGTACACCCACTCACACCACCACTACAATCACCACACCACCATAATCACCACAGCACCATAATCACCACAGCACCACAATCACCACAGCACTACAATCACCACCACAGCAGAGGGCAGCACCGGGACAAGCTATGACTCAGCGTCTGTACAAGGTTCGTCACCACCATCCCAAGACGCTGTTTGACTTGAACACAACTTATTCACCCTGTTTCTCATTTCTCTACCTCTCCCTCCTCCTCCTCCCTTACTCTCCCTCCTCCTCCTCCCTTACTCTCCCTCCTCCTCCTCCCTTACTCTCCCTCCTCCCTCTCCTTTTCTCCCTCCCCTCCTCCTCCCCTTACTCTACCTCCCTCCTCCTCCCCTTACTCCCTCCTCCTCTCCTTACTCTCCCTCCTCCTCCTCCCGCCTCTCCCTCCTCCTCCTTCCTCTCCTCCTTCCTTCTTGCCTTCCCTCTCCTTCTTATCGCCCTTCCCTCTCCTTCTTATCTGCCCTTCCCTCTCTTTCTTGCCCTTCCCTCTCCCCTTCTTGCCTTCCCTTCCTCTCCTTCTTACCCACCCCCCTCTCCCATCTCCCTCTTTTCCTTCCTCCCTAACACCCCTTCCTCTTGCCTTTGTCCACTCTGCCGGGAGCCAGTCACCTTTTGTAACTAACTTCACTATATACAACATTGACATGCACTGTTCACTTACAATGACAATGGTTGCAATCGCCATGGCATTCAACGGCAAGATGCAATGTTCTCGTGTATATATTCAGCTTTTACACACACACACACACACACACACACACACACACACACACACACACACACACACACACCATAGGCATTCAAACAATTCAAACCAAAACGTGGCAAATGGTGATGTGTGTTGATGTAAACGTATAAATACCATGAAATTTATACTGGAAATTCTTGAGATATAGATTCCAATGTTAAATTAATTCCGGGTTTAGATGTAAATATTAAGGGTCGTGGTGTAGGGGTGAGATACAGGAAGTGTGGCTATGTGATCTGAATCTGTGTGTGTCATGTGATGAATCTGTTATGATATGGAAACAAGATGGTTGAAAGTTACTGTAGTTTGGTTCCTATTCTAATAGACCCCAGTTCTAAGAGACCCCAGTCATAATAGACCCCAGTCCTAATAGACCCCAGTCATAATAGAACCCAGTCCTAATAGACCCCATAATAGACCCCAGTCATAATAGACCCCAGTTCTAATAGACCCCAGTCATAATAGACCCCAGTTCTAATAGACCCCAGTCCTAATAGACCCCAGTTCTAATAGACCCCAGTTCTAATAGACCCCAGCCCTAATAGACCCCAGTCATAATAGACCTTCCAGTCATAGACCCCAGTCATAATAGACCCCAGTTCTAGCAGACCCCAGTTCTAATAGACCCCAGTTCTAATAGACCCAGTCCTGGACCCCAGTTCTAATAGACCCCCAGTTCTAATAGACCCCAGTTTATAGACCCCAGTCCTATCAGACCCCAGTTCTAGCCAGGTCCCCAGTCCTAATAGACCCCAGTCCTAATTGACCCCAGTTCTAAGGACCCCAGATATAATAGACCCCAGTCCTAATAGACCCCAGTTGTAAGAGACCCCAGATATAATAGACCCCAGTTCTAAGAGACCCCATATATAATAGACCCCAGTCCTAATAGACCCCAGTTGTAAGAGACCCCAGATATAATAGACCCCAGTTCTAAGAGACCCCATATATAATAGACCCCAGTCCTAATAGACCCCAGTTGTAAGAGACCCCATATATAATAGACCCCAGTTCTAATAGACCCCAATCCTAATAGACCCCAGTTCTAATAGACCCCAGTCCTAATAGACCCTAGTCCTAATAGCTCACTGTTCTAATAGGCACCAATCCAAATAGATTATTGTTCTAATAGGCCCAAATCCTATTAGACACCAACCTACTTAAACCAACAGAACCGGGGCCCATTAGAAGAGAGGCCTACTTGGACTATGACCCATTAGAATAAGAGATCTGTTAGGACTTGGGCCCATTAAAACTGAACACCTAACCTGACCTGACCTAACCTGACCCTGACCTAACCTGACCTGACCTAACCTAAACAATCCTTATCCTCGTCTCCCAGTGTAACATTATCAGAGAACTTGGCCCTGCTCTCTCCAATTACCACCTGGCCCTCCTCCCTGGCCCTCCTCTCTGGCCTTACCCTCTGGCCCTCCTCCGTACCCCTACTCCCTGGCCCTACCCTCTGGCCCTCCTCCGTACCCCTACTCCCTGGCCTTACCCTCTGGCCCTCCTCCGTACCCCTACTCCTAGCTTTGGTTTGTTTGTTTTTTTTTGGTTGTTTTGCCTTACCCTCTGGCCTCCTCCGCCTCCCTACTCCTTTCCCTCTGGCCCTCCTCCATACCCCTACTCCCTGGCCCCTACCCTCTGGCCCTCCTCGTGCCCCTACTCCCTGGCCCTTACCCTCTGCCCTCCCGTACCCCTACTCCTGGCCCTACCTCTGGCCCTCCTCCGTACCCCTCTGGCCTTACCTCTGGCCCCCGTTGTCCACTAATTCAGCGAGATAATCAGTTTTGCATCATAATGTGTGCTGTTCGATAACCAGATGGATCACTCTGCAGGGTGGGAAAGCGAGTGTTGACAAAAATATATGTTCAGAAGGGGTGGGTTATGTTCAGAAGGGTGGGTTATATTCAGAAGGGTAGGTTATGTTCAGAGGTGTGTTATGTTCAGTAGGGGTGGGTTATGTCCAGAAGGGGTGGGTTTGTGGTGGTTTGTTAGAAGGGGTGGGTTGTGTTAAAGAGGGGTGGGTTATGTTCAGAAAGGGGTGGGTTATGTTCAAGAAAGGGGTGGGTTATGTCAAGAGGGTGGATTATGTTCAATAGGGTGGGTTTATCATCCAGAAGGGGGTGGGTTATCCAGAAGCGGTGGGTTATGTTCAGAAGTGGGTTATGTTCAGAGGGGTGGGTTATGTTCAGAGGGATGGGTTTGTTGAAGGGGTGGGTTGATTGTGTTCAGAAGGGGTGGGTTTTTAGAAGGGTGTTTTTGAGGGGTGATTTGTTCAGTAGGGGTGAGTTTTGAAGGGGTGGGTTTGTAGATTGGTTATGTCAGAGGGTTGGTTATGTTCAGAGGGGGGATGTGTTGGGAGGAGAGGAGAGAGTGTTGGGGGTGGTTGTTGAGAGACTACTGTTCAAAGTAAAGGGGGCAGTGAGAATTTTGTTGTTCAAAGGGGTGGCGTTGAGTTCAAAGGGGGAGATTTATAGTCTTATGAACACCTTAAACACCTAAATCGTACCCTGAAACACTACATCCTCTTCTGAGTCCTTAAACCCTTAAAGCAGCCCTAAACACACACCCCAATACGCCAAAACTAAAATCGTGGCCATATAAAGGGTGTAAACAAACAATCGTTAGGGTTGGTCTGTTTACAACTATCAAATGGCCAGTGTAAACAAACAATCGTTAGCGTTGGTCTGTTTACAACCTATCAAATAGCCAGTGTAAACAATATCGTGGGGTGGAGAGGAAAAGAGCTGAAATCTGTTT
>NW_024739539.1:0-6958 GCF_018991925.1 Homarus americanus
TCGGTATACTTCGTTCAGTTACGTATTGTAAGTGACGTGGTGTGTGACACTCTCATCTGTGTGTGAAGTGCCTTGGTGTGTGGTACTCTCTCTTGTGTGGTAAGTGAAGTGGTGTGTGGCACTCTCACCTGTGTGGTAAGTGACTGTTGTGTGACACTCTCTCCTGTGTGGTAAGTGACGTGGTGTGAGCACTCTCTCATGTGTGTGGTAAGTGACGTGGTGTGTAGCACACTCACCTGTGTGGTAAATGCCAAGTGGTGTGTGGTACTTTCATTGTGTGGTAAGTGACATGGTATGTGACACTCTCACCTGTGTGGTAAAGTGACTTGGTGTGTGGTACTTTCCTTGTGTGGTTAGTGACGTGGTGTGTGACACTCTCTCATGTGTGGTAAGTGGCGTGGTGTGGTACTCTCTTTGTGGTAAGTGACGTGGTGTGTAGCACACTCTACACCTGTGTGTAAAGTGACGTTCGTGTGTGGCACTCTCTCCTGTGTGGTAATGTGAATTGGTGTGTGGCACACTCTCCCTGTGTGGTAAAGTGACGTGGTGTGTGGTACTTTCATTGTGTGGTAAGTGACGTTTGTGTGGCACTCTCTCCTGTGTGGTAAGTGACGTGTGTGTGGCACTCTCACCTGTGTGGTAAGTGACGTGGTGTGTGGCACTCTCTCCTGTAGTAAGTGACGTGGTGTGTGGCACTCTCACCTGTGTGTGTGACGTGGTGTGTGGCACTCTCACCTGTGTGGTAAGTGACGTGGTGTGTGACACTCTTACCTGTGTGGGCATCACGTGGTGTGACACTCTTAACTGTGTTTTTGAGGACGTGGTGTGTGATACTCTCCTGTGTGTAAGTGACGTGGTGTGTGGCACTTACCTGTGTGTGGTAAGTGACGTGGTGTGTGGCACTCTCACCTGTGTGGTAAGTTACGTGGTGTGTGACACTCTCACCTGTGTGAGTAAGTGATGTGGTGTGTGACACTTTTACCTGTGTGGTAGTGACGTGGTGTGTGACACTCTCATCTGTGTGGTAAGTGGCTTGGTGTGTGGTACTCTCTCTTGTGTGTGGTAAGTGACGTGGTGTGTGGCACTCTCACCTGTGTGGTAAGTGACGTGGTGTGTGCGCTCCTCCCCTGTGTGGTAAGTGACGTGGTGTGTGGCACACTCACCTGTGTGTAAGTGACGTGGTGTGTGGCACTCTCACCTGTGTGGTAAGTGACGTGGTGTGTGATTTTTACTGTGTTAAGTGAACGTGGTGTGGCCTTCTCATCTGTGTGGTAAGTGGCCTTGTGTGTGGTACTCTCTCCTGTGTGAAAGTGACGTGGTGTGTGCACTCTCACCTGTGTGGTAGTGACGTCGTGTGTGGCACTCTCTCCTGTGTGTAAGTGACGTGGTGTGTGGCACACTCACTGTGTGTGGTAAGTGAAGTCGTGTGTGGCACTCTCTCCTGTGTGGTAAGTGACTTGGTGTGTGGCACTCACCTGTGTCGTAAGTGACGTAGTGTGTGCCTCTCTCCAGCTAGTAGGTGACGTGGTATGTTGTAACTCATTGTGTGGTAAGTAACCGTGGTGTGCAGGCACTTTCAACTGTGTGGTAAGTGACGTTTTGTGTGGCACTCTCTCCTGTGTGGTAATAGGCGTGAGTGTGTGGCACTCTCACCTGTGTAGTAAGTGACGTGGTGTGTGGTACTTTCCATATGTAGTGGTGCATCGTGGTGTGTGCACTCTCTCTCCTTTGTAGTAAGTGTGGTGTGGCACTTTCCACCTGTGTGTGACGTGGTGTGTGGCACTCACCTGTGTGGTAAGTGACGTGGTGTGTGGTACTTTCATTGTGTGGTAAGTGACGTGGTGTGTGGTACTTTCATTGTGTTGTAAGTGACGTGGTGTGTAACACACTCTCACCTGTGTGGTAAGTGACGTGGTGTGTGGCACTCTCACCTGTGTGGTAATTGACGTGGTGTGTGACACTCTTACCTGTGTGGTACGTCACATGGTGTGAGACATTCTTAACTGTGTGTTTTAAGGGACGTGGTGTGTGATACTCTCCTGTGTGGCAAGTGACGTGGTGTGTGGCACTCTTACCTGTGTGGTAAGTGATGTGGTGTGTGGAACTCTTACCTGTGTGGTAAGTTACGTGGTGTGTGACACTCTCACCTGTGTGGTAAGTGATGTGGTGTCTGACACTTTTACCTGTGTGGTAAGTGACGTGGTGTGTGACACTCTCATCTGTGTGGTAAGTGGCTTGGTGTGTGGTACTCTTTCTTGTGTGCTAAGTGACGTGGTGTGTGGCACTCTCACCTGTGTGGTAAGTGACGTGGTGTGTGACACTCTCTCCTGTGTGGTAAGTGACGTGGTGTGTGGCACTCTTACCTGTGTGGTAAGTGACGTGGCGTGTGACGCTCTCACCTGTGTGGTAAGTGACGTGGTGTGTGGCACACTCACCTGTGTGGTAAGTGACATGGTTTGTGACACTCTCACCTGTGTGGTAAGTGATGTGGTGTGTGATTTTTTTACCTGTGTGGTAAGTGACGTGGTGTGTGACACTCTCATCTGTGTGGTAAGTGGCTTGGTGTGTGGTACTCTCTCCTGTGTGGTAAGTGACGTGGTGTGTAGCACACTCTCACCTGTGTGGTAAGTGACGTCGTGTGTGGCACTCTCTCCTGTGTGGTAAGTGACTTGGTGTGTGGCACATTCACCTGTGTGGTACGTGAAGTCGTGTGTGGCACTCTCTCCTGTATGGTAAGTGACTTGGTGTGTGGCACACTCACCTGTGTTGTAAGTGATGTGGTGTGTACACTCTCTCCTGTGTGGTAAGTGACGTGGTATGTTGTAATTTCATTGTGTTGTAAGTGACGTGGTGTGTGATAGTCTCACCTGTCTGGTATGTGACGTGGTGTGTGGCACTTTCACCTGTGTTGTAAGTGACGTGGTATGTGGCACTCTCACCTCTGTGATAAGTGACGTTGTGTGTGATACTCTCTCCTGTGTGGTAAGTGACGTGGTGTGTGACACTCTCACCTGTGTGGTAAGTGCCGTGGTGTGTGGCACTCTCACCTGTGTGGTAAGTGCCGTGGTGTGTGGCACTCTCTCCAGTGTGGTAAGTGACGTGGTGTGTGGCACTCTCTCCTGTGTGGTAAGTGACTTGGTGTGTGATAGTCTCACCTGTGTGGTAAGTGACGTGTTGTGCGGCACACTCTCACCTGTGTGGTAATAGACGTGGTGTGTGGCACTCTCTCACCTGTGTGGTAAAGTGACGTGGTGTGGCACTTTCACCTGTGTGGTAAAGTGACGTGGTGTGCTGGCACTCTCTCTTGTGCTGATAGTGACGTGGTGTGGTATTTTCATTTGTGTGGTAAGTGACGTGGTGTGTGGTACTCACCTGTGTGGTAAGTGATGTTTGTGTGGCACTCTCACCTGTGTGGTAAGTGACGTGGTGTGTGACACTCTCACCTGTGTGTAAGTGACGATGTGTAATGTGACACTTTTACCTGTGTGGTAAGTGACGTGGTGTGTGACACTCTCATCTGTGTGAGTAAGTGGCTTGGTGTGTGGTACTCTCACTTGTGTGGTAAGTGACGTGGTGTGTGCAATCTCACCTGTGTGGTAAGTGACGTGGTGTGACACTCTCTCCTGTGTGGTAAGTGACGTGGTGTGGCACTCTTACCTGTGTGGTAAGTGACGTGCGTGTGACACTCTCACCTGTGGTAAGTGACGTGGTGTCTGGCACACTCACCTGTGTGGTAGTGACGTGGTTTGTGGCACTCTCCTGTGTGGTAAGTGATGTGGTGTGTGATTTTTTACCTGTGTGGGAAGTGACGTGGTGTGTACACTCTCACCTGTGTGGTAATGTGACGTGGTATGTAGTACTTTCTTTGTGTGGTAAGTGACGTGGTGTGTAACACACTCTCTCCTGTGTGGTAAGTGACGTCGTGTGGCACTCTCTCTTTGTAGTAGAAGTGACGTGGTGTGTGGCACACTCACCTGTGGTAAGTAACGTGGTTGTGGCACTCTCACCTGTGTGGTAAGTGCCGTGGTGTGTGGCATCCTCTCCTGTGGTAAGTGACGTGGTGTGTGATAGTATCACCTGTGTGGTAAGTGACGTGTTGTGTGCACAATCTTACGTGGTGGTAAGTAACGTGGTGTGTGGCACTCTCACCCGTGTAAGCGACATGGTGTGTGACCTCTCTCCTGTGTGGTAAGTGACGTGGTGTGTGGCACTTTCACCTGTGTGGTGAGTCACGTGGTGTGTGATATTTTCCATATGTTAAGTGTCGTGGTGTGTGGCACTCTCATGTGTGGTAAGTGACGTGGTGTGTGGTACTTTCATTGTGTTGTAAGTGTCGTGTGGCACTCTCTCCTGTGTGGTAAGGACCGTGGTGTGTGGCTCTCTCCCGTGGTAAGTGACGTGTTGTGTGACACTCTCACCTGTGTGTAAGTGCCGTGGTGTGTGGCACTCTCACCTGTGTGGTAAGTGCCGTGGTGTGGCACTCTCTCCTCTGTGGTAAGGACCTTGGTGTGGCTCTCTCCTTCGTGGTAAGTGACGTGTTGTGTGACCTCTCACCTGTGTGTAAGTGCCGTGGTGTGTGGCACTCTCTCCTGTGTGTAAGTGACGTGGTGTGTGATAGTCTCACCTGTGCGGTATGTGACGTGTTGTGTGGGACACTCTCACCTGAGTGTTAAGTGACGTGGTGCGTGGCACTCTCACCTGTGTTAAGTGACGTGGTGTGTAACACTCTCTCCTGTGTGGTAAGTGACGTGGTGTGTGGCTCTTTTTCCTGTGTGATAAGTGACGTGGTGTGTAGTACTTTCATTGTGTGAAGTTACGTTTTGTGTGGCACTCTCTCCAGTGTGGTAATAGACGTGGTGTTTGGCACTCTCTCCTGTGTGAGGACCTTGGTGTGTGGCACTCTCTCCTTCGTGGTAAGTGACGTGTTGTGTGACACTCTCACCTGTGTGTAAGTGCCGTGGTGTGTGGCACTCTCTCCTGTGTGGTAAGTGACGGTGATAGTCTCACCTGTGTGGTAAGTGACGTGTTGTGTGGCACCTCTCACCTAAGTGGTAAGTAACGTGGTGTGTGGCACTCTCACCTGTGTGGTAAGTGACGTGGTGTGTGGCATTTTCACCTGTGTGGTAAGTCACGTGGTGTGTGTACTTTCCATATGTGTGAGAGTGTCGTTGTGTGGCATCCCTCATGTGGGAAGTGACGTGGTGTGTCATACTTTCATTGTGTGGTAGTGACGTAGTGTGTGGCACTCTCTTATTGTAGTAGGTGACGTGGTGTGTGGTACTTTAATTGTGTGGTAAGTGACGTGGTGTGTGATACTTTCCATATGTGGTAAGTGTCGTTGTGTTGGCACTCCCTCATGTGTGGAAGTGACGTGGTGTGTCGTACTTTCATTGTGTGGTAAGTGACGTAGTGTGTGGCACTATCTTATGTGTAGTAGGTGACGTGGTGTGTGGTACTTTAATTGTGTGGTAAGTGACGTGGTGTGTGGCACCTCTCACCTGTTGGTAATTGACATGTGTGCACTTCTGTTGGTAAGTGACGTGGTATGTGGTACTTTCATTGTGTGGTAAGTGACGTGGTGTGTAGCACACTCTCACCTGATGGTAAGTGACGTCTGTGTGGCCTCTCTCTGTGTGGTAAGTGACGTGGTGTGGCACACTCACCTGTGTGAGTAATGGTGTGTGGTACTTTCATTGTGTGGTAAGTGACGTTTTGTGTGGCACTCTCTCCTGTGTGTATAGACGTGGTGTATAACCTCTCACCTGTGTGGTAAGTGACTAGTGTATGATACTTTCCATATGTGGTAAGTGACGTCGTGTGTGGCACTCCCTTCTGTGTGGTAAGTGACATGGTGTGTGATACTCTTACCTGTGTGTTTTAAGTGATTTGGTGTGTGATACTCTTACCTGTATGGTAATTGACGTGGTGTGGCACCCTCCTGTGTGGTAAGTGACCTTCGTGTGTGGCACTCTCTTGTGTGCTAAGTGACGTAGTGTGTGGCACTCTCATCTGTGTGGTTTTGGTGTGTGTGGTACTCTCTCTTGTGTGTGAAGTGACGTGGTGTGTGGCATTCTCACCGGTGTGGTAAATGCCGTGGTGTGCACTCTCACCTGGGTGGTAAGTGCCGTGGTGGGTGGCACTCTCTCCCTGTGTGGAAAGTGACGTTGTGTGTGACACTCTCACATGTGTGGTAAGTGACGTGGTGTGTGACACTCTCTCCTGTGTGGTAAGTGACGTGGTGTGGCACTCACCTGTGTGGTAAGTGACGTGGTGTGTGGCTCTCTTACCTGTGTGGTAAGTGACGTGGTATGGCACTCTCACTGTGAAGTGACGTAGTGTGTTACACTACCTGTGTGCTAAGTGACGTGGTGTATAACACCTTACCTGTGTGTGTGACATTGTGTGGCACTCTCACCTATGTGGTAAGTGATGTGATGTGTGGCACTCTCACCTGTGGTAAGTGACGTGGTGTGTGGTACTCTTCTGTGTGGTAAGTGACGTGGTTTGTGGCCTCTCACCTGTGTGGTGAAGTGACGTGGTGTGTGGCACTCACCTGTGTGGTAAGTGACGTGGTGTGTGACCTCTTACCTGTGTGGTAAGTCACATCGTGTGTGACATCTTAACTGTGTTTTAAGTGACATGGTGTGTGACACTCTCTTGTGGTAAGTGACGTGGTGTGTGGCAGTCTCACCTGTGTGGTAAGTGACGTGGTGTGTGACACTCTCTCCTGTTAAGTGACGTGGTGTGTGGCACTTTCACCGTGTGGTAAGTGACGTGGTGTGTGCACTCTCTCCTGTGTGGTAAGTGACGTGGTGTGTGGTACTTTCATTGTGTGGTAAGTGACGTGGTGTGTAGCACATTCTCACCTGCGTGGTAAGTGACGTGGTGTGTGCTCTCTCATGCTATTCACACAGTAATTTATATGCTCATTGGCTCCACTTATGCAATTATTTTGTCC
>NW_024739540.1:0-11747 GCF_018991925.1 Homarus americanus
CCCACAGGCCACCACCACCACCTGCTGCTGCACCTACAGGATCAACTCCCCACAGGCCGCCGCCACCACCACCTGCTGCTGCTGCTGCTGCTGTTGCTGTTGTAGTTGTTGCTGCTGCTGCACCTACAGGATCAACTCCCCCAAAGTCCTCTACCACCACCTGCTGCTGCTGCTGCTGCACCTACAGGATCAACTCCCCCACAGTCCACTACCATCACCTGCTGCATCTACAGGATCAACTCCCCCACAGTCCACCACCACCCCCTGCTGTTGCTGCTGCACCTACAGGATCACCTCCCTCACAGTCCACCAATACCACCTGCTGCTGCCACTGTGCCTACAGGATCCCCTCCCTCACCAGTCCACCATCACCACCTACTGCTGCTGCACCTATAGGATCAACTCCCCCACAGTCCACCACCATCACCTGCTGCTGCACCTACAGGATTACATCCACCACAGTCCACCACCACTACCTGCTGCTGCTGCTCCTACAGGATCAACTCCCCCACAGTTCACCACCACCACCTGCTGCACCTATAGGATCAACTCCTTCACAGTCCACCACCACCACCTTCTGCAGCTGCACTTACAGGATCACCTGCCCCATTGTCCACCACCACCACCTGCTGTTGCTGCTGTACCTACAGGATCACCTCCCCCACAGTCCACTACCACCATCACCTGTTGCTGCTGCTGTTGTTGCTGCTACACCTAGAGGATCACCTCCCCCCACAATCCACCACCACCTGCTGCTGCTGCACCTACAGGATCAACTCCCACAGACCACCACCACTACCTGCTGTTGCTACTGTTATTGTTGTTGGTGCTGCTGTTGCTACATTTTACCTACAGGATCAACTCCCACAGTCCACTGCTACAGGATCAACTCCCCCAAAGTTCACTACCACTACCTGCTGCTGCTGTTGTTGTTGTTGTTGTTGTTGTTGCTGCTGCACCTACAGGATGAACTCCCCCACAGTCCACTACCACCACCTGCTGCTGCTGTTCCTGCAGCTGCTGCACCTATAGGATTAACTCCCCCACAGTCCACTACTACCACCTGCTGCTGCTGTTGCTGCAGCTGCTGCACCTACAGGATCAACTCCCTCACAGTCCACCACCACCACTTGCTGCACCTACAGGATCAGCTCCCCCACAGTCACCACCACCACCTTCTGCTGTTGCACTTACAGGATCACCTCCCCCATAGTCCACAACCACCACCTGCTGTTGCTGATGCACCTACAGGATCAACTCCCCTACAGTCCACTACCACCATCACCTGTTGCTGCTGCTGTTGTTGCTGCTGCACCTAAGGAATCAACTCCCCCACAGTCCACCACCACTCTGCAGCTGCAACTACAGGATCAACCACCCCACAGTCCACCACCACCTGCTGCTGCTCCTACAGGATAACCTCCCCACAGTCCATCACCACCACCTGCTGCTGCCACTGCACCTACAGGATCACCTCCCCCACAGTCCACCACCACCTGCTGCTGCTGCTGCACCTACAAGATCAACTCCCCCACAGTCCACCACCACCATCCTGCTGTTGCTGCTGCACCTACAGGATCATCTCCCCCACAGTCCACCACCACCTGCTGCTGCTGCACCTACAAGATCAACTCCCCCACAGTCCACCACCACTCACCTGCTGCTGCTGCTGCACCTACAGGATCAACTCCTGCTGCACAGGATCAACTCCCCCACCACCATCACTGCTGCTGCACCTACAGGATCAACTCCCCCATAGTCCACCCACCACCACCTGCTGCTGCTGCACCTACAGGATCAACTCCCCCACAGTCCACCACCACCACCTGCTGCACCTACAGGATCAACTCCCCCACAGTCCACCACCACCACCTGCTGCACCTACATGATCAACTCCCCCACAGTCCACCACCACCACCTGCTGCTGCTGTTGCACCTACAGGATCAACTCCCCCACAGGCAGTTGGGATGATAATAGACAGGACGGACAGACTTGAGACAGATTAGAAGGCATTTATAAACAAGTATAACACCAAATTGACCATAGCTGCGTCAGTGACGGTTGCTGGTCTTACATCCACCAGCGTAAATAATAATATGCATTAAAAAGTAACAACCTCGCGCGGAAAGAACATCGATGGTCGGTCAGTCGTGTGAGATGGGCCTAAAACTGACTAACGCACATGACGACTATGATGACTTAACACAGGTGATGACTTAGCGGATGGTGACTAATCTAACCAGAATCAAGGTCACTTCTCTTCATAATATAATTTATCTCGGAATGATCATCGGTGATTCATAATAATTTTTTTTTATGATTTTACCCTCTCCTTATGGCGAATATTTCTTTAACTAATTATTCTAACTTTTATTCTATTCCTTCCTATAGTATACTAGATACTTACAGTACCTAATAACCAGGACTATGATTATAACAACCACGACCATTACTATAACAACCACGAACCATGATTACAACAACCACGACTATGATTATAACAAGCACGACCATGAATATAACCACGACCATGATTATAACAATCACGATCATGATTATAACAACCACGACCATGATTATAACAACCACGACTATGATTATAACAACCACGACCATGATTATAACAATCACGACCATGATTATATCAACCACGACCATGATAATAACAACCACGAATATAATTATAACAAGCACGACCATGAATATTACAACCACGACCATGATTATAACATCCACGACTATGATCATAACCACGACTATGATTATAACAACCACGACCATGATTGTAACAACCAAGACCATGATTATAACATCCATGACTATGATTATAACAACCACGAATATGATTATAACAACGACCATGATTATAACAACCACGACTATGATTACAACAACCACGACTATGATTATAACAAGCACGACCATGAATATAACCACGACCATGATTATAACAATCACGATCATGATTATAACAACCACGACCATGATTATAACAACCACGACTATGATTATAACAACCACGACCATGATTATAACATCCACGACTATGATCATAACCACGACTATGATTATAACAACCACGACCATGATTGTAACAACCAAGACCATGATTATAACAACCACGACCATCTGGAAAACGATGTTGCTGTACGCAAGCCAAGCACGAGCGTTCGAACTTTCACGCCTCTGTAAACTGCAACACCGGACTCGCCACCGGGCACGAAGGTCCCACAATCACTTGTCTAAGATACTATAGGAGTAGCCGTGTGTATATGTTCTGGGTAGCCGAAACGGCACAATATTTTTTCATCAAACTTGGTGGAAAAATCGCAAAAAATTCGTAGAATAGAAGAAACCTGGTCCCATGTCGATGATTTCTTTAGGAAGGCATTAATTAACAATTTTATTTACGATGGAAAACGATGCAAGTCTACGGACTTGGCGCACCCGAATTAACCATGCAAGTCTACAGACTTGCCGCACCCTCATTCGCTGTACGCTAGCCAAGCACAAGCGTTCAAACTTTCACCGGGCACGAAGGGCCCGAGATCACTTGTCCTCCTCTGTTTTCTGACACGTACAGTATACTGGACTGGACTGGACCAGCAACTTGTATACACACACATATATATATATATATACATATACCTAACCAAACAGCACCTCACTTAACACACCAAGTTGTTGGAGGGTTTCTGTGATAGCACCTGGTAATATCTGGACGTCTCATTTATCGACTCGTACCTGATGACTATCATAATAGACAAAACATGTAGCTTGTCGATGCTTTACTTTATCATATCTTATATTTTTACCTGTTTATAACGAAGATACTTGGTACTCTTTACCACAGAACATTGTGTTGTCCAAGTCTTAACTGAGAACTCTGACACATGTGTACAAGTAGTCGTAGTTTCCAAAAGTCGAACAGAAGTTCAGACAATCGTGAGGTCGTAAACATGTGGTCGCAAATGGAACGAAAAGATTAAAGAAATACGATCAGTGTCACAAGTATGGCAAGACTGGTCCACGATTTAGTTGACCAGTCTTGCCCTCTCGCCCTCACCTCCTTACCAGTTGAAGGAAACGACCCGAGACAACTTACTGGTCTCTCCAAACTTTTAGCTCTCACTAACGCAAAAGCTTCTCAATATTCCGTACAGTTGTGGAGAAAATGCTCTTGACACTACTGGCAATATTTAACATCTACACTTGAGGATCTTGTAGGTAAGGATGATATAGATTTCAACGTTATTCATTCAGACTTTTCGTGGTAGTTTTGTATGGTGGTGTTTCTGATATATCTAAAGTGCACGAAACAGGTGACTCAGAGACAGACTTCATAATTTTGAGCCGTTCACTGTCTCTTGTGTAAAAATAAATTCCACTTAAGAACCTCACCAGCAACCAGTTCGCCATGGTGGTCCTACCAGTGTCAACAAACACCCACCAACAGTGATTACTAGATCGAGAGAACTGAAGCTCCTCACCACGACAAGGCAGTTACCAAACATCAGTTCTCTGAATTAAAAACTGCAGTGGGATACAAGGGACCCACTTTTAGGTCTGAGTCTGCCACCAACTCAGACGTGTTTTTGTTGAAGGAGTTATCTACCTTTGGCAGTGGAGGTCCATCCCCCTAAAATATTACCTTCCGAACACTTCTGAGGTACATGCTCATATCCATGCCATATTTCAGCCAGAGATAGTGAACATCTATGAGCTAAATCTTAATAGTAACAGTATTGTGACCAAGTCTAGTTTGCTGATCTTGACTGACTTTCTACCTCATTTACACACAGCTGAAGGGTCTCAATTGTTTCTCTTACAACACAACATATTTATCGTTTGTCACTCCTGATCTGTTTGTTTTTTTGTTTCTTTATTTTCAACAATAACACGTGCTTAATATAATATGCAAGTACAGTAGCCACTAGGAAACCAACATATTATACATGCATTGAAGTTAATTGTATACGGTAATTTAATTTGCCATGTTATTCTGAATTCTAGTCTAGTTTAGTTTAAAGTATATTCTTGAACGGGAAGACATAAACAGATTATTGATGCTGAAATCTGGCCCCAGTAACCATAAGAGCCACGAGTCTTGTATCCTGGTGTCACTTTGACGTGTGTGTAAAACATTTATATATTATATACACAGTAATATCATAAATATATTTGTTTCCAATATACGAACTAAAAATAGTTTTTCAGTATTATTGCAAGTGAACGTTTGGGTCACATGGTATTTAAAACCGTATATATACCTGCAACATTGCGCCAGGGAAAGTTATTATCACTATCACCTTTTCTGTAATGTAATGATAACGGTCATGGTTACTGCCGCTCATAGTTGGGTTATAACCGAGGCACAGGAGGAGGTATAACGGGTCACATGAAGGGTATAACCGGACACTGAAGATGGATTAACCGAAGTCACAAAGGAAACTAATATCACCAAGGCGGAGGTTCTGTGGCACCGAGTAAGACCTCCGCTCCAGCTGCAGGCTCGTGTATACGCTAACCTGTCTAGAAACTGCACCAGTATTGGGTGAGTTACTCCTGGGGCACGAACACCGGGCGGAACTGGGTTAATGTATTCTTAAAAAACGCCTCACATTGACAGCAACTCTTAATTATGATATAACTTGCCAATTTAGTCCGAATTATTCTTAGTTTTTTATTTCGATTGTATCTATGATCACAATTTATATATCGCATCCCCTTGACCTTCAACTGATCTTCACCAAAAACACGGACGCCTACATGACATTTCCCCAAAATCCCACCCAAAAGTTTAAGTTCAATCATTTTAAACATTTAGTAGTCCATTTTCAATTATAAACGTAAAGAAACAAAATCACACAATTATCAGATCAAAATTGTTGCCGAGTTACTCTAAATAACATGCATACATGCTCAACCAATCAATAAACTCTGGGTATTATGACAAATACAAAGATAATTTTAGTAATATATACCAAACAAGCTTATACTATGAACGCCCCCACGCTATGTGCGAAAGTAAAATAATACCCCAAAACCATCGAAAAACCCTGATTAAATCCTACCCTCACCCAACATAACGTTGGGAATTTAAAATCCGCAAATTCGCTGGATGACCGAAACGATAATAGAGAAGAAAAAAAATAAACGGGGAGGAGGAACGCGAACTTGGCGGTCCAAGATGGCGGTCCGAGCGGAACACACAGTTTTTATTCTTAACACGAACAAGGGAAAACGAAAAGGCTAATATTTAACGAGTGTGTTCCAGCCTTAACACCAAGTTGAGGAAATTTTTCCCATTAAAGATACAAGATTTTTTATTGTTCCTTTAAAACACAAAAACAGCGTCTTACTTGACTCCTCAAGAAGGCGTTGTGCACCCGGTGTCCTGCCACTTTCCTTCACCGTTAAGACACTTAGTAAACACTTCACCATATGTATCCAACTTTTTTCCCAGGAGGTCTTCTGTGTGTGATCACAGCGTGTAAATTCATCATATAACGCGCTGCATTAAATTACCAATACAATTAATAAAGTCACAGAGAGCGGTGAGCGTCCATGCACCGCCCCAAGGTGTCGCGCGGCACTGAGTAGTGTCTCGGTTTAGGGAAAGTAATGTTAAAAATAGTACCACGACTGAACTCCAAGAGTCCAAAACCAATCATTTATTGATGATACGAAGCTACCAAAACTAACCTAACTTTACCCAAATTTCCCAAAGATCATTACGGTATGTTTCGTTACCATACGTTAGCTTCATATCTTCTGCTTTGAGAAAAATTGTGAGATCATCATTCTTGGTTGTGAAATATTTCCAACATTAGTTATCTTTGTTGGAAAGTTCTTTCATTGAATGATTCAATTTGTTTGAAAAGTTTCGGATGGTCATTGATTCGAAATTCATAGACACTTCAGATCATTAAGGAAAATGAACTTCTCGAATAACAAACTTTCGAAAAATATTTGTTGTGATAACTGATAAGTAGTGAGGAGCCTAGTGAGCAGCCGGCCTTCGACACAAGCTTTGAGTGTTATTTATTAACGTTTAAATGGTTTTTATGAAAGTTCTATTTTATTTATTATGTTTTTAACTTGCAATATTTTATTTTAGTCCTTTAAACATTAAATTTAATTCGGCGAAATATAACCTACGCTGTTGCGTCGCCAGGGATGTAATTACCACAATCATCAGCCCAGTGTCTCTTAAGAGGTGGCCAACCTTACCACACAAACCATTAAGTTCCTCTCTCGGTATTTGAAAGAGAAGTGATTGTCATGTGTAGCGAGAGTTTTCAGCATTATTTGTATGTGTTACAAAACACCAATGTAACTTACGGGACAAACTTACCATCTGTTGATACTGTTATAATGAGACTATGATTGGGATACAAATATTACTGAAAATTATGGACAAATTATTATTTTTTCATTGTATAAAAATTTTGCTTCAAGGTTATGATGACCTTTAAATTTGTATAAGATTAAATTATCTGTTCTATTGATGTAGTACAGCGTTCATGTCAAAATGAACTATTTTATTGGTGTAAAATAATTCATGTGTTCTTATAATATTTATAACTTTTTGTAAGCCCCAGAAAGGGATGGTATAGGTGAGGGTGGGAGTAGTATACTGCATAATCCTTTTGATGTAATAGTTTTATTGTCTATAAAATATTTCAATTTCAATTTCAGTATTTGAACACACGAGAAGGTCCTTGGTGAGGCATTCATGAACACATTGTACTTTACAAGTTTGTATATAATAAAAGACGTCTGTGGTTATTGTCGGTTTACATAAGCTGGAGGTGACTGTGGCTTAAGCCTGAGTGTACTGGTCAGGTGAGACCTATTTGTAAACGCCACACACCTTGATCCGGGCGAATAATGGCCGTTACACCCTCTGGCCCCCACACACCCTCTGGCTCCCACACACCCTCTGGCTCCCACACATCCTCTGGCCCTTACAAATGATATGGCCTCACACATCCTGTGGCCCTCTCACACTCCATGGCCCTCACACAATCTGTGGTCCTCACACAATCTGTGGTCCTCACACAATCTGTGGTCCTCACACAATCTGCCCTCACACACCCTGTAGTCCTCACATACCCTATAACCCTTACACAAATATGGCACTCACACACCCTGTGGCCCTGACACATGTTGTGACCCTCACACACCCTGTGGCCCTCACACAATCTGTTGCCTTCACACACCCTGTGGCCCTCACACAATTTGTTGCCTTCACACACCCTGTGACCTTCACACGCCCTGCGACCTTCACACACCCTGTGACAATCACACACCCTCTGGCCCTCAATCACCCTGTAAACTTGGCACAACCTGTGGCCCACACATATCCTGTGGCCCTCACACACCCTGTGGGCCTAACATGCCCTCTGGCCCTTAGACACCCTATGGCCCTTACACACCCTATAGCCCTCACATATCCTCTGGCCCTCACATACCCTGTTGCCTTCACATACCCTGTTGCCTTCACATACCCTGTGGCCCTCTCACAAACCGTGGCCCTCACACACGCTGTGACCTTAGCACACCCTGTGGCCCTCACAAACCCTGTTGCCTTCACATACCCAGTGGCCTTCACACACCCTGTGGCCCTCACATACCCTGTGGCCCTCACGCACCCTGTTGGCTTCTCATACTCTCTGGACCTGGCCCTTAGACACTCTATGGCCCTTACACACCCTGTGTCCCTCACATATCCTCTGGCTCCTCACACACCGTGTGGCCCTCACACACTCTATGGCCCTCACACACCCTGTGGCCTTCACACACCCTGTGGCGTTTACACACCCTATGGCCCTCACACACCCTGTGGTCCTCACACACCCGGTGGCCCTCACACACCCAGATGCCTTCACACACCCTGTGGGCCTCACATAACCCTGTGGGCCTCACATAACCCTGTGGGCCTCACATAACCCTGTGGGCCTCACATAACCCTGTGGGCCTCACATAAACCTGTGGGCCTCACATAACCCTGTGGGCCTCACATAACCCTGTGGACCTCACATAACCCTCTGGTCCTCACACACACCCGGTGGTCCTCACGCATCCGGTGTCTCTCACATACCCGGTGGCCCTCTAACACCTGGTGGCCCTCACACAGGATGTGTAAGGGCCACAGGGTGTATGAGTGTTAGTGTGTATGAGGTGCCACACAGAGCGCGTGGGGCTATAGGGTGTGCGAGGGCCACAGGGTGTCTAAGGGCCACAGAGTGTGTGAGGGTCACAGGGTGTGTGAAGGCATTCGGGTGTGATCCACAGGAAAAGGTCCGCTCAAGGCTTTGCTATGAGCGTATGGGGGGGGAGGGGGAGGTGTATGTATATTATGTATGTTGTATGTATACCATATATGTATGTTGTATGTATACCATATATGTACTCTATATATATACATTACTTTTCCAGTCAGTAGCGTGTGGCAAAGCCCCTGTTTCATGTCACCACACGCTAAAGCCCCGTACACACGATCGAACAGCGCCCGGCGGACTTTGCCCGTTTACCTGGCAAAGTCTGTGTGTCGTCGTACACACAGAGGTGCTGGTTGGCAGCAGTCACACTCTGCCGCTGGTAGCTAGTAGGTGGTCGGCAGTAGCTGCTGCGGTACGATCACCATGGTGTGTCGCAGGACAGTTAAATCGAAGACTATAGCCCTGTGTATAATAATTGCTACAGTGTGCAAAAGAAGAAAAAACAGAAAATGGAATGGTGCAAGGAATGGTTATCTCAACGAAAAGTTAAGGGAAGTCATGCCGCGATTTTACGTGAACTTCAAGGTGAACATGAGAAAGACTTCACTAACTACATGAGAATGGACCCGGCAGCAAACGGTCAAACCACCAGGCAGACGGCCTTATCTGGCGATTTCGCTTGACCACGGGCACTCCGTTGGTTTGCCCGTCAATGTTGCCAGAACAACAGGCATTAAGCGAGTACCCGTCAGGCAGTGCTCGATCGTGTGGACGGGGCTTTAGATAAATGTGCCTGGCGATACCTGGAAGCTGCTAATGTACCACTTACCACATGTCGCCTGAGAGGTCAGAGAGAGGTCAGTTGACCCCTATAGGAGTGTAAGGACTACTTGGGCTTGTAAGCTCACCCTTGTATATTTCCGTTGAATAGAACCTACAGAACTCTACAGGTGTTTATGTTCGCTCCTGTAGTTAGAACCAAGTACCCCGAACATCTCCAAGTGTGTAATTTTGTTTGAAGGAATTTTAGCTGAATTGAAATTGCCAGAGTTTATCTGAAGCACTGTTCAGGGCCGGATTCAGGAGTGGGCAAAGTGGGCAGCTGCCCAGGGGCCTCCACAATCTGGGGGCCTCCACATATTACAATATTTTATTTATTTGTTATTCATTTGGATTATTTTTATTTTCATTCTTTAAAATTCATGTTTATCCATTCCATCACGTAAAACTATGTTCAGCAAGAAGCGTGATAGAAATTAGGCTAGCTACTCCTTAAAATTCATGAATACCCTACCTGGTTTTCCTATGAACCGTATATATTTTAATGAATGCTATTGTTTGTGTTGCTAACAATATACCGTATTTAGAATTCCACAAACATATATTGATTAAAAATGAACTGCATGGAATAACGAAATTGAGATTAAAAAAAAAAACAAATAAAATATTTTTTTCATTATCACTTCCATTACGAATACCATCAGGGCGCTGTGTTTGTTGACAGTCGGTCGGAGGGGGTTGGGTCGTGTAGTATCTGCACATCGGTTGTCCTGTGTCCGTCGATTAAAGAGGATACTTGCGTCACCCGTGAACTTCCCTCTATTCCTTCCTTCATCACCATCATATAAAATCATACTCGCTTCCCCCCCCCAAAAAAAAATATTCACCCCAACTTAAAAATTCACGTTTCCTGGCCACTGAGATCACCTACCCTGACCTTACCTTTACTTTGACCTGACCTGACCTTTCCCGAATGATGCCTTATACCTTATACCCAAACGATATATACCCATACACCAAATGAAACTCGAAGAGACTGACTATAATGTGTGTGTGTGGATATTAATCTGTTATCATTCAATCAAAAGTTTATAAGGTTTTACAAAGTTGTTTTCATTTTAATGTGGACTGGAAACCCTGTATAATATAAGTTGACTAATACTATACTTATGAGTGGGAGTAAACACTAATTCACATCTCTCTCTCTCTCTCTCTCTCTCTCTCTCTCTCTCTCTCTCTCCAGTCTATTTCCCTCGTCTACTCTCTCAATAATATCTTTCTCTCAATCTACATCTCTCTCTCTCTCTCTCTCTCTCCAGTCTATTTCCCTCGTCTACTCTCTCAATAATATCATTCTCTCAATCTACATCTCTCTCTCTCTCTCTCCAGTCTATTTCCCTCGTCTACTCTCTCAATAATATCTTTCTCTCAATCTACATCTCTCTCTCTCTCTCTTTCTCTCTCCCAGAATATCAACAGTGAGTAAATATAAATAACCACACGATTTTACAGAATAGGGATATATATGTGTTAGAGAGAGAGAGAGAGAGAGAGAGATAAACTAACCATGGGACCTGATCTATCACTCATTTGAACCTAACCTAACCTCAACTATGCTTACAGAACCATTCCCCTCCGTTCCCCCCCCCCCTCGGCCCCCCAGCCCTTGACTGCAAGAGGAATGGGCGAGATAGGGCAGGAAAGGTCAATTGGGTGAGTATACACAAGGTCAACAGAGG
>NW_024739541.1:0-9827 GCF_018991925.1 Homarus americanus
TAGTTATACTGCAACATAAACGTCGTGTTAATTTTGTAGGATTTTTAGAGTAAGGAATTATGTGATTTTCCCGTTTATACAAAAAGTAGAAGGTTAGGTTAGGTTAGGTTAGGTTAAATATATGATGTCTTAGAAATTCGATCTAGAATATGATATAATATTTAAGTTGCATGAACAGATCAATTTTCCGTGAGAGAATATTAACCTACCCAACAGATCTCTGTCGGCTAATGTTCTGAACCCTACTGTGGCTGCTGTACCACAAACCATAACAGCAAATATTATCAACATTTACAGATTGAAATAATAACAATTATCATAAATATATAACAACAGGTCGGTGAGGTGAGCTTTGGTCGTAATGATAAGAGATCAAACTGGCTCTTACGGTTTAACGCATAATTACTCTGGCTAATACCGACAGTTACAACAGCATATACCATATTGTTGCCTCATGTAATACAGGTTAATTAACATGGATAATGCCAACATTAACCAGGAAAAGGTTAATTTATTGCGGCCAACACCAGCACTTAGTGACACTGATACTTGCTGCTAATGAGATGAGTTACTGTAATTAAATCTACATGTAATTAGGATATTAGTACTTAATACCAGCAATTTCGATTGGTATTGGGTATAACACCAGTTTAATACAGGTAATACCAACAGTTAACATGTGTAGTACCAACAGTTAACATGTGTAGTAACAACAGTTAACACGTGGTGCCAACAGTAAACACGTGTAGTACCAACAGTTAACACGTGTAGTACCAACAGTTAACACGTGTAGTACCAACAGTTAACACGTGTAGTACCAACAGTTAACACGTGTAGCACCAACAGTTAACACGTGTAGCACCAACAGTTAACACGTGTAGTACCAACAGTTAACACGTGTAGTACCAACAGTTAACACGTGTAGTACCAACAGTTAAAACGTGTAGTACCAACAGTTAAAACGTGTAGTACCAACAGTCAACACGTGTAGTACCAACAGTTAACACGTGTAGCACCAACAGTTAACAGCAGGTGAGGTACAATAAAGTGGGTCGTGGTAGGTGTTGGTGGTGCACGTGTTAACACTCTCGTTATTACAACAACTGGCCAGACACAACACATTCCTGGGGTCGGGTAAACCACTTTGTTTCTGGCCCAGTTATATTGTGTTGTTACTGTGGGAGCTATTACCCCCCCCCGGTGTGTACACAGGGTGGGGACGCGACACCACACGAGAAGGTACAAATTCTGAGTTAGCCTGACTGCATACCGCGGCAGACAAGCGCCAGAAAGACGCTGCTGCCGCTCTACCAGCACTGTTACATGTGTTGCACCGTGACCATAGTTACATGAGGCACTCGTGGCCACAGTTACATGTGTTGCACCGTGACACAGTTACATGGTTACCGTGACCACAGTTACATTAGTTGCACTGTGGCCACAGTTACATGTGTTGCACCGTGGCCACAGTTACATGTGTGTGGCCAGTTATATGGGTTGCACTGGCCACAGTTACATGTGTTGCACCGTGACCACAGTTTCATGTGTTGCACCATGGTCATAGTTACATGTGTTGCACCGTGGCACAGTTTCACGTGTTGCACCGTGGCCACAGTTACATGTGTTGCACCGTGGTCATAGTTACATGTGTTAGGTTTCTGTCTCTGCCTTGTCTGGCTTTTCTTGCACACACTAAGATGAGCTGGCCGCTTCCTGTCTCTTCCTAATGCCACAAAGAAGTTGGTTAATGTGTGTGTGTGTGTGTGTGTGTGTGTGTGTGTGTGTGTGTGTGTGTGTGTGTGTTTGTGTGTGTTGTAGTGGCGATTTGTGGGGTAATGGTCAACATGCTCGCCTTCATAAAAAAGTGGTCCCGGGTTCGATTCCCAAGCAAGGTGAAAGTTGTATTATGTTTTTATATAGTTTAGATAAGTGGAATTAATATCAGTATGGTAATTTAAATGAAGTTTACGATTTGACCAATCAGGATATGATACGTCAGTATTTGGCGGTGAAAGTGGTCATTGATCGGCTGGTAGTCAGTAGTCAGGCTTTTTTTTTCTTTTTACGGGATTAGCCACCCGGGCAGGGTCACTGACCCACATCAGGACTGGGGGCAGAATAGAATAATAATAATAATAATAATAATAATAATATTAATAATAATAATAATAATAATAATAATAATAATATTAATAATAATAATATAATAATAATAATTTATTTATATATTAGTATAAATAAAAAAAAAAAATAAAAAATAAAAAAATAAAAAAAAATAAATAAAAATAAAAATAATATTCTAAAAATAATAATAATATTATTATTATTATTATTCAAAAAATAATAACAAAATACCTGTACTAAAAATAAAAATAATATTCTAAAAATAATAATAATAACCATGAATAAATACATAAACGAAAAAATAAATCAAGAGTGAGAAACGGGATCCTAGTGCTGTCACTAGGTACCCCTGTACAATAACACCAGAAGCATCTGGCACGTGTCACAAGTATATACTGTAGATATATGAGACGAATATGGCTGTAATATGTAACTCTGTACTATTTACCATTATTGATTCAGGTCTCTGTATTATATGTTTTATAATCATACTCCCTTTTGTCACCAAGTGTTAGTTCATGCTTTGGGCGCATGCGCGCTGTACGCGCATGCGCAGAGAGAGATACCCAGAGAGATTCCAAGACAGGACGCTGTTTACCCTGGTCTTAACTCCTTTTGTGTTTGTACCAGGAATAGAACTTACGGACTTGACATCAGTGTGTTTCCTTTACCCCTGAGTGTAAGGACCACCTGAGTATCACACATATACAGTATAAGTAAATATTATAAAGGGGCTTACTAAAGCCTAAGGAAGGAAGGATATTCCCTTAACACATAATCAATGTTCTTTACATAATATCTGGCCAGTATGGGGAGGATCATCGTGTCTCCGTCAGGAGGTCGTGGAGTGGTGGTCTAGCAGGCGTCATGGAATCGTTGTGTGTGGGGACATCTTAGGAGGTAGTGGATAAGGGTGCGGCTGTCGGGTCTTCTGCATAATGCACAAAAGCGTTGCTCAGGGGATGTCCCAAGCAAAGTCATACCCAATGATGATACGGGCAGCAATCACGTCCCTTTTCCGCGACCCTTTCCCATAGACATACGAGAGGTCAGGATGTTTACGGAGGACATCGTACCAGGCGATATACATTATGTATATTGTGTTGTCCAAGTAAGAGAAACAGTTGAGACCCTGCAATTGTGTGTAAATGAGGCAAAAAGTCGGATGAGCAACCTGGGACTTGGTCACAATTTTCGTGATGCCATATGGCAGCAGGGTCTACCATTAGCCAACACAATATGCTTCCAATATCTTCCCAAGCGGTAGTACCTCCCTGTTTGGTAGCTGCCTACTACCTTATGTTCATATTTTTATTGACTTGTTTAGGTTTTGACCTGTTAACTTGACATTTGTTGGGAGAACTTGGGATTAAGAATATAATAATAAAACTGATATATTTGAAAGACCCGATCCTAGGGTCGTAACACATGACCTGTATGAGGTGAGTTGGTGATTACTGTGGCGCCGTCCTCAATAATTTGGTAAACACAAAACGCCCTGATCTTACCTAACCTAACAAAATTTTCGGCTGGTGTGTTGAGCTGGTGTGCTGGGTTGGGTTGGCTTACCTTAGCTTAGCTTACTGTAAATTGTGTTAGGTTAGGTTTGGGATGCCTACATTTCTCGCCCTCAGACAACAGTATTTTAAATGTCTTTCTAAATGTTACCATTTTTCTCAGAGTAACGGTATCATCAAATGTGATGGAGTTGGGCGCCTCGGGAGTAAGGGATTTTCACAAATTATGTACCTTGTAAATTCACAAAATATGGAGCTGTTATTCATCAGGTAACGATCGGCTCACTACTTTAACTTTATATTTCCATAATAGTTCAATATTTCTTCACTATTTATGGTCCCTGAAGCTTCACATTTTCCTCTTCACATACTGTACATCTTCACGTATTTACCGATAATATCTCTCGGATAAATAATCTTACTGTCTTTATTTCTTGCTCTTTTACTGCTTCTCTCCAACTCCCCGTCCTACATATTTCGGTCCCAATTACCCTAACAGTCGCTCAATAGTTTCTCTTCAAGACTTGTGCATCATTATTTTACGCACCAATATATATTGTATTTATGTACAACCTCGGAGAGAACCTATTATAATATCATTGTTTTTAAAGTTTTAAAAGTAAATGAAGAAGATTGTTCCCTCACGGGTGTTAAGGACCTGTGTGCCGCACTAACATGGTTCACAGGGAAGTAAATATATAAGTAGTTTATAAAGTGTTGTTATGAGTCACTGTTACGGAGAAAGAAGTCAAGAGTATGATCCACTGACCCTGGAAACTGGAAGATCAACTGTAAGCTGTTCAGTGATCCATCTACATTTAATCTACATTTCCAAGTATACGACGGGAAGTTTGGCTGTTGCGTCACAAACCATACGGTATCTGACACTGAAAAACAATATTTGGATATTTTCTATTGGCTAGAGGTCCAAGGGGCAGATTTTGTTACGTGTGTCAATTCAACACCCCCCTCCCCCCTCCGCACTGCCCCTCCCGCCCCCACACTGCTCCTCCACCTCCCTGCACTGCTCCTCCACCCGAGCACTGCTCCTCCACCCCAGCACTGTGTTCTCCACTCCTGCACTGCTGCTCCACCCCACACTACTCCTCCACCTCCTGCACTGCTCTACCTCCTGCACTGCTCCCTCCACCTCCCCCCTGCACTGCCCTCCACCCCCCACACCCCTCCCTCCACCCCAGCACTCCCTCCACCTCCCGCACTGCCCCCTCCACCCCCACACCCTCCACCCCACTCCACCCCCACCACCCTCCCCACACTCCCACACCCTCCACCCTCCACACTCACCTCCACCTCCCGTGCACTGCTCCTCCACCCCACACTCCTCCTCCACCCCTGCACCCTCCCTCCACCCCCCTGCACTCCTCCCTCCACCCCCCACACCACTTCCTCCACCCCCCACACTCCTCCTCCACCCCCGCACTCCTCCTCCACCTCTACACGACTCTTTCCACCCTCACACCCTCCTCCACCCCCACACTCCCTCCCCCTCCACCCCCACACCACCTCCACCTCCCTGCACTGCCCTCCACCCCCACACTCCCTCATCCACCCCGCACTCCTCCTCCACCCCCTGCACTCCTCCTCCACCCCCTGCACTCCTCCTCCACCCCCTGCACTCCTCCCTCCACCCCACACTGCCTCCACCCCCACACTACACCTCCATCCCACACTACTCCTCCACCTCCTGCACTGCCTGCTCCTCCACCCCCCCACACTCCCTCCTCCACCCCCGCACCTCCTCCACCCCCCTGCACTACCTCCTCCACCCCACACACTCCTCCACCCCACACACTCCCTCCACCCCCACGCCACTCCTCCACCCCCACACTCCTCCTCCACTCTGCACTCCTCCTCCTCCTCCTCCTCCACCTCCCTGCACTGTTCCCTCCGGCCCGAACACTGCTCCTCCACCCCCCTGCACTGCTCCCTCCACCCCACACTACTCCTCCCTCCACCCTCCTGCACTCCTCCTCCACCCCCCTGCGCTCTTTCCTCCACCCCCTGCTTCTTCCTCCACCCCCTGCGCTCTTCCTCTCACCCTCAAGTGCTCTTCCTCCACCTCCCCGCGCTCTTCCCTCCATCCCAACACCTCCTCCACCCTGCACTCCTCCTCCCTGCACTCCTCCCTCCACCTCTGCACCCTCCACCGCCGCACTACTCCTCCACCCCACACCACCTCCACCCCACACCACTCCCCTCCACCCCACACCACCCTCCACCCCACACCACTCTTCCACCCCCACACCACTCTTCCACCCCCACACCACCTCCACCCCACACTACCCTCCACCCCCACACTACCTCCTCAACCCCTGCACTACCCTCCACCCCCCACACCACTCCACCCCACACCACCCTCCTCCACCCCTGCACCACCTCCCCCTCCACCCCGCACTCACTTCCTCCACCCCTGCACCACCACCCTCCACCCCACACTCAGCTCTCCACCTCACACTACTCTCCCCCACACTATTCCCCCCCACACTATTCCTCCACCCCCACACTACTCCTCCACCCCCACACTACTCCTCCACCCGTCTTTGTTTTATCATCGAAAAATTTTTGGTGTCGATGAAAGTCAATCTGGTCCACAACTACCAAACTGTGAGGAATATTTGCCACCTGCCTCCAGCTATGATGGCGCTTCATGGTTCACTTCTACTTCAATACAGACACAAAGCATCAACAACTACCTGACCTTCACTCCCAGCGGCGATCACACACCCGGCCAAGAGAGCTGAGACGTGTACAGGAGTTACTGCTTTAGGATAATGTCATGGCAAGACTGAGAAATACTTAGGGTGGAATTTACTTACTGGTACTTCACTCCACCTCGTGTCATAAGTCTCTCTATATGACGCTGTTCTAGAAGCCCTAAAAAAAATGGCTCTATATATTTTTTTTTTAGCGTCGTTTAATATCCCCTTGAGAGGTGCACCGGCCGAGTAGATACAACACTTGCCTTCCGTCCTAAGGGTTGGTGGTTCGCTCTCTGTGTATCCCCAGTTCGTACACGAGTATCAGAATTTACAGATGAAGAAGTGAACGAGAACAAGTGTAGTGCCGCCTATGCTGCCTTCCTGTGTACCAAAAGTTTTATTGTTCGGCGACCTGTATCCACACTACCCCTAAGAGGCAGTCCATACAATATATTGTCTTGTGCTGCAGGAAGTAATCTTCACTCAGCCGGTCCAGCAATATCGTTCTCCCCTTGTGTTTCTTATCTAATATTCCACATTAAAGCACTTCCATTAGCAAGCTGTCTCTTTCTCAGTAATGTGCCCCATCCATTTTATCAGCCTCCCTCTAAGTGTGTCATTGAGAGACATTTTTCACTCGTAAGATGCAACAATTCATTACTGGTCATTATGATCTGTCCAGGAAACGTTTAAAATATCCACGTTTCAAAATCTTCCAACCGTTTTATATCTCCGTCTACAAGTTCCAAGTTTTTACTCTACACTCCAGTGTCACACTTCGTACAAGACTCTTCGCCATTCTCCTTTTCAGATCTTTCTCAAACTGTCTCCTCTCCCAATAACAGTCTCCTTCATTAACATAAGATTTTTCTCTATTTCCTGACAGCTTCTTGCATCTTCTGCAATAATATTAACTACTCAGCAGATTGCAACAGTTTCCTCCTCAATTAAAATGACTCTGGATGACGCAAGATGCTGTGAGGAAGTTAAAGGAAATGTTATGTTAATTAAGTAAGGGTCTCACATACCTGTAACTCCTCGTCACTCTACTATCTTACGAGTCGCTCATTCCATCTCGTCACTCCCAGTATACAGTAGAGAAGAGGTTATATATATATATATAGATTACCACTACCATAAAGAAGACATGTAACACAGTGATCTATGGATACTAACGTGACACATTAGATGGAGTACCTGGGTCACGGTGTCTGGTCTCTCATGTGTTGTTATAACTACATTTAACACATACGATTTAGGTCACATAAAACAGATGAATGATTTAAATACTATAGATATTCTCTGTTATATATATATATATATATATATATATATATATATATATATATATATATATATATATATATATATATATATATATGTGTTGGGGTTTGTTTGTGTTTTTTGGGTGGTGTGTTGTGTTTTGTTGTGTTTGGTTTTTTTTCTGTGTGTTGTGGTTAGATTTTCCTCCACTCACACACTTGTCATCACCACACACCAGTCATCACCAGTCACACCACAGTCATCACCTCAGTCATTATTACGCACCAGTCATCACACAAGTCATTATCACACATCAGTCATCACCACAGTCATTATCACACACCAGTCATCACCAGTCATTACCACACACCAGTCATCACCACACCATCAGAAGCACCACACGGGACGTAACTCAATACATTCATCTTCCAACACCTCACCACCAGACGCCCGGGCAAATTTATCCCTCCACTGTCACTGATACTGTCTCAACTTTAACGTTCACCCCCACCCCCTGTCACCCCAGCCCCTGATACGACCACCCCTGTAAACGTCCACCCCCGTCACTCCTACCCCAGTCCCATCCCCCGTCACCCTTACTCATGCCACGCCCACCCGTCACACCCCAACACATTACGTTAGAATCATTTGGTCTGTCACAGGAGGTGTTACTGGATTGAGAATATACCGTAACTGTGAACCTTGATGTTAAACTGTGGTGCTTTCTCGTGAGGCTGAGAGACCCATGACTCTTGTTCTGGAGGATTCATTCTCGGGTTAAATTGATCGCCTGAAGGCCCCAGTCTGAGTTAAGTAAAAGGCAACACCCTGAAGCAAACAGCCTTGAATTAGCAGCGAGGAAAGGTATATTTTCCCCTCAATTTCCTCTTATCTGTCAGTAAGTTATCTTTGGGACTGACCTGCAAGTAACTGAATGCTGGATCACACCTTTTGAATTTGTTGTTTGATTCTATGAGAGAGCTGACGAGCCAACTGTACGGTCTTCTGTAATAATTAGTGATATAGTCCTTCTGAGGCAGACTGACTGTGAGGAGGAAGAGGAATAGTCGTGGGAATCTCTCTAAGAGGTTTTCTCTGTAAGGTTGTAATAATTCTTTCTCTCTCAACATGTTTGACAAGAAGCAGACAGAGGCGAGAGTTATGTCCTCACTAAAGGTGTCCCTCTCGGAGGAGAGTTCAGGTACTAAATCCTAATACTCGATATGTTAAATCTTCTCTAAGTTCTTAGTCGTAGAGTTCTTGAGAGAGAGAGAGAGAGAGAGAGAGAGAGAGTCATAGTCAGTTTCGAGGCAGCAGTTGTTTCAAGCCTCCAGAACGGAATGAACTAAGTTATAAGTACAGTCCGGTTTTCAAAGACCTGTGAGTTTATATATTGACGAAACTTAACACTGAGGTTTATTTATTAGTTCTTAGAGTCGTGTTTGTTGTTTGAGTTCTATGTCTTATATGGCCGCCAGTATATATTAAGCACCAAGGTTGTCATTTAGGTTACGTTTTCTCTTGTTTATGATAATTCAGTGACGTTCCTGATAATTCAAATACAACCACTTGTTACGAACCCCGCCACCAATTGTCATGATCTACCTACCCAGCACTACGAACCATGCCATCTATTGTCTTGATCTACCTACCCAGCACCACGAGCAACGCCATCTAGGGACGAAACACGAGTATGACTCGTCTTAGTTACCACTCCGGGGTTTCCCTTCTCCATATCCTGGTTGTTGCGTCACCTCCTCAAAGTCTTCTTTGTCAGCTCCAGTTCGAGGAGAGAACACTTCACTCTGGGAAGTGACCACAGGATCACCTATCCTGGAAACCTACGGCACAGTGACTACCTACCGTCTTCTACAATACTCAGCCTTGCTCGTCAGCCATCTCAGCTCCGCACTTAAGTATTTGTAATCTTATATTGCCTCCCCCACGTCCACTTGCTTCAAATTATTGTATGTTGTATAAATATGTATATACTGTTAATGTTTAGGTTAAGTATGGTTAAGGGTAAATTATAGATAGCTGAATATTTTGTTAAGGAATTTATGGTACGTTATTATACACAACAAAAACTCGCATCCTTTGTCTACCCTTTTATAGTCCGATTGTCTTTGTTTTTTGTTGTTGTTGCCTGTTGGGATCTGGGTAGACTTTTAACTATATTCTAAATCAGCAATACGTAACTTCT